>NC_057719.1:94398181-94413328 GCF_004010195.1 Chiloscyllium plagiosum | reverse complement strand
AATCAGTCCTTGCCTTTCCAAATACATGTACATCCTGTCCCTCAGGATTCCCTCCAACAACTTGCCCACCACTGAGGTCAGGCTCACCGGTCTATAGTTCCCTGGCTTGTCTTTACCGCCCTTCTTAAACAGTGTCACCACGTTAGCCAACCTCCAGTCTTCCAGCAACTCACCTGTGACTATCGATGATACAAATATCTCAGCAAGAGGCCCAGCAATTACTTCTCTAGCTTCCCACAGAGTTCTCGGGTACACCTGATCAGGTCCTGGGGATTCATCCACCTTTAACCGTTTCAAGACATCCAGCACTTCCTCCTCTGTAATCTGGACATTTTGCAAGATGTCACCATCTATTTCCCTACAGTTTATATCTACTCTGGCCTTTTCCAGAGTAAATACTGATGCAAAACATTCATTTAGTATCTCCCCCATTTTCTGTGGCTCCACACAAAGGCCACCTTGCTGATATTTGAGGGGCCTTATTCTCTCCCTAGTTACCCTTTTGTCCTTAATATATTTGTAAAAACCCTTTGGATTCTCCTGCCCTATCTCATGCCCCCTTTTTGCCCTCCTGATTTCCCCCTTAAGTATACTCCTACTTCCTTTATACTCCTCTAAGGATTCACTCGATCTATCCTGTCTATACCGCTTCCTTCTTTTTCTTAACCAAACCCTCAATTTCTTTAGTCATCCAGTATTCCCTATGCCTACCCCTATGTGAGCCAGACTTATGTGGTTGACTCTTAACTACTCTCTGGGCAATTAGGATCAGGCAATAAATGCTGCCTAGCCAGTGATGCCCTCATCCCCTGAATGAATTTTAAAAAGTCTATTTTCATTCACGTAATTTGCTGAGAGTATGGTTTCACATAGTGACTCATTATCAATGTATTGCTCCTCAATCCCTTTTCAGAATTTCATCCAATAATTTCTTGAAAACAAATGCCATATTTACCACTTCACCAGGAGGAATTTCTGTTGCTAACGGACTGAATTTTCTTCTGTCCACAGTCTTATATCGTCAGTCATGACCGGAAGAGTGCCCAGAAAGTTTAAAACCAGAACAGGCTCTTCCAACGGTGGTGTATCTGCTAGCAGGAGCAGTTCAAGGCATCCACATTTGCTACTTGTCCTCCCAAATGATATTGCAACTTGTAATTGTACGTACTTAAAATGAGAGCCCACTGCTGAATTCAAGCTGAAGCTATGGGTAGCACAGCCTTGTCCTCTTTGAGTAGCCCTAGCAAGGGTTTCTGGCCTGTTATTATCTCAAATTTACATCTGTAAAGATATTGGTTGAACCTTTTCACACCAAAGATGTCTAAATAGGCATATTTGCACTGTGCATCAGCCAAAATCTGGGAAGCATATGCTATTGGGTGATCCTCTACATTTGTCCAACTGTAATCCAACACTATCCCGATACCGTATGGGGAGGCATCACATGTCAGTACCGGATCTCGCTTGGGATCATAGTGGGCCAACACCTTAGATGATGATCGCTGCTTTTTCACTTCTCTAAAAGCTATGAGACCTTTCCAAGGCTTTTCCTCATGGTGAAGCAGTCCAAAACTAGAAGGCATAGGTTTAATGTGAGAGGGGAAGGTTTAAAAGGGATCTAAGGGGCAACCTTTTCACACAGAGGGTGGTGTGTGTATGGAATGAGCTGCCAGAGGAGTGATGCAGGCTGGTTCAATTACAATATTTAAAAGGCACCTGGAGTGCATCGGAACAGGAAGGGTCCAGAGGGATATGGGCCAAATGCTTGCAAATGTGAATGGATTAATTTAGGATATCAAGTCAGCAGGGACAAGTTGGACCGAAGGGTCTATTGCTGGAAATGTGTTGCTGGAAAAGCGCAGCGGGTCAGGCAGCATCCAAGGAGCAGGAGAATCGATGTTTCGGGCATGAGCCCTTCTTCAGGAAGAGGGACTCATGCCCGAAACGTCGATTCTCCTGTTCCTTGGATGCTGCCTGACCTGCTGCGCTTTTCCAGCAACACATTTTCAGCTCTGATCTCCAGCATCTGCAGTCCTCATTTTCTCCCCGAAGGATCTATTCCCATGTTGTACAGCTCTTTGACCCAATGACTCTATTTTTCTCTTCTAAGGCATATGCCCACATTAGAGAAATGTCTAAGGACGTGTCCAAGTTCTCTAAGAGCTTTTTATTGGTCTTTCCTGTTAAAAGCTCATCATCCAGATAAATGGTGATCTGGGGTAGACCTCGTAAAATGTTCTCCATCATCCTCTAAGAAAAAGCATAGGCTGATGGTACCCCACATTGTCTTTATATTGGTACAAACTCTTATGGGTATTAATTGGAGCATACTTCTGGGAAACATCATCTAACCACAATTGCAGATAAGCATGACTGATGTCCAGCTTCATGAAGGGCAGCTCCCCACTCAAACCAGGTTTATGTAAAGTCCTGTATGCAAGGGATTGCGTATTTATCCAACCACTAAAAACAGTTATCAGTTTGTTTAAAATCCCCATAAAGGAAAGCCGACCCAAATCAGTATGACTGGTGCTGCCCATTCTGCAAACTGTACTAGTTTGATGAATCCTTTGCATTCCAGCCTCCTGATCTCTGCCTCTGCTTTTGTACATAAGGCAAATGGCTCTGGATGAGCTTTGCAGAATCATGAAATTGCTTCCTGGTCAACATGCAAGGTTTCCCGGGCTCCTTTAATAAAACCTAAACATTCTTTAAAAACCTATTTAATTAGGATTTCACTCACGGTGCTATTTTGAATAAAAATTGTTAAGACAGTTAAGGTGAATATTTCTCAACCATTTTCACCCCATTAGGCTCGGGCCTGAGTCTTTTACTACAATCATTGGTAACTGAACCAGCTGCATCTCATACGATTCTAGAACTAAAGTTGTACCCTTAATCTGTAAATGTTCCCTGATATAGGTTTTCAGTCTAGCCCAGGTCTTAAGCAAACTTAAGGGTTGGAGTCCAGAGTATATTTTGTTAAAGAGTGGTTCTGCGATCACTGTGACTAGCCACGCTGGTATTAACTGTCCGTTAGAAGCAAGTGACCAGTGAAACAGACGTTTACTTTAATTGGTTCTGATTTGGATGTTGCTAAGCAATTTAACTGTTCCAAGCCAGAGTTAGGTGGGCTTTCCAGAGTGGGCACTCCTCTGGATACCGGCCTATGAGTTCTCTTACTCAATTCAGGCCAAGTCACCCCTCTTTTGCACTCTTGAGTCTGTAACTACAATGGCTTGCCAAACCCTGAAGAAAATGTTAACTATTTGGCCAAGGCTTGGCTTTGCTTTGAGCTTTAGCTGTGGGCTGATCTCGAGTCCCTCTGTTCAGGATATGTCCTGAGTGAGGCTATGCAATTGTCTTCACTCAAATGGTGTCCCCCAAGCTCAGCCAGATTGGCGAGGGTTTCCACTTCCTCATATGTTCTACTTGCCACATTTTCTAATGACAAAGCCAGGTGTAGTGCCTGTCTGAAGTCCAGTTGGACTTCAGCCAGTAGGTGCTTTTGTATGGTTACATCATTCATTGCACAGACCAAATGTTCTCTCAGTATCTTATTAAGGATTAAACCAAAGTCACATGCCTTTGCCAGTCATCGTAACCTCATTAAAATCCCAGTATGGGTTCCCCTGGTTCTCAAAATGGCAAGTAAAACACAGTGTTTCAGAATTAGAGGTGACTTGGGGTTTTAATATTCCTTAATTAAATCCATCAACTCTTGAAAGGTTTTAGTATCTGATGCCTCAGGAAAAGTTAGGCACCAAATTACCGAAAGCTTTTAGACCCACGGTTCTGACAGGAGGATTACTCATTGCTTTTCAGCTGCCCCATTGTCATTTGCCTGGAAAAGATAACACAATCATTTTGATGTACATGGCCCAACCTTCAACAGCAAGTAAGCTTCCCAAATAATGGGATGATGCCAGAAATGCTTACCCCAATTCAAATTACCCCTCTTCCTGATGAAGGGCTTGTGCATGAAATGTCGACTTTCCTGCTCCTCAGATGCTGTCTGACCTGCTGTGCTTTTCCAGCACCACACTTTTCGACTGATCTCCAGCATCTGCAGTCTTCATTTTCTCCCAATTCAAAGCCGACTGTTGCTAGCAAATTTCTTCAGTTTTTTTTTCTCTCATTGCCACTTAAATAACTTGAGAAAGGCTACTATCCTGTCACCATTTACATGTGCACAGTACTAGTCACTGGTCCAGCTTCTTCAAAACCAGCTGTCAGAGTGAAGAGAACATCCTGTTTATATCTGTTAGCCAGGGCTCCTCGATTGGGGCTGCTAACCTGATTCTATGAGATCCACCTGACCGACCTCATTACAATCACAACATAATCTAAAATCAAAGAAGATAATTTTCTTGAAGACAAGAACTGCATTTTCTTTCTACTCTGGTCTCTGCATAGCATAACACATTTGCTTTCAGAACAAATATCTTCTTCAAGTTCTCTGCCCAAAGACAGGTCTAACTCACAGCGCCATAACCTCCTCTACAGGTAGGGCAGGAGGCAGATCCCAAATTCACCCCAGCTGGAACTGGAATCAACTTACATGCTGTTCGCCTCTACCTGATCCACATGGTCCATCCAGAAAACTGAGCTAAACTTCTCCCCAAGTGCAAGTTTCTGGCAACACATACCTCCTTGCATATTGCAATGTGGAACTGCAGAGAGAGTAATGATAGAGACTCCAACTCTTTCCATCATATGGCTGGTCAGAAATTTCTCATGCTCTTGCCACCTGCCTTCAGCATTTGTTTAAATGACCTCTAGTTTAAAATTCATTCACTTTGGCCACAATATGAATACACTTTCCTTGACCACCAAGTCATAGAGTGGTGCTTAATCTAAAGTTTTGGTCTTGGAGGCAGGGATACTGCCCAATGCATTACAAGACCTCCTTACATTAAAGAAACATCATTATTTGAAAATACTGTCAATTACAGGACTGTACAAAATACAATGTAAGTGGTAACAAGCTGTTTAAAACAGGGAATGAGTTAAACAATTCTAATGAATGTACATTAACACTTATCTCAAAACCAAGCATTCCATGAGTGAATAAAAAAGATCATTTCTGAATTGTAATCAACATGCCTGTATCAATATGAGAAGCAGTCTTAGCTTGTATGGCACTTTCCCACAACCTTTAGATCAACTATGGCATCTGGTTCTTTTCAAATTCCAATCCTTGGTGAAACAGCTGCACTGATGTTTTATATATTGCACACCACTCTTCAAAGGTATGTTTTGTAAAGCTACTGAATAGAAAATTCAAAATTATTCATGAAGTTAACAAGTCATTTATATAGTTTACAAATGCTAACGCAATACTAATATGGTGCATTTGTCAGACCAAATCTCAAATATGTGTGCAGTTTTGTTCTCCTTATCTCAAGAAGGATGAAAATGGGTGGAGGCAGTTCAGAGAAAGTTTCCTTGATACATACACAGAATGAGCGGGCTGTCTTATGAAGAAAGGTTGGACAGACTTGTTTTCACTCAAATTTAGAAGAGTGAGGGGTGACTTGATTGAAATATAGAGTCATAGAGATGTACAGCAGGGAAACAGACCCTTCAGTCCAACCTGTCCATGCCAAACAGGTGACCCAACCCAATCTGGTCCCACCTGCCAGCACTCGGCCCATATCCCTCCAAACCCTTCCTATTCATATACCCATCCAGATGCCTTTTAAATGTTGCAATCGTACCAGCCTCCACCACTTCTTCTGGCAGCTTATTCCAAACACGTACCTCCCTCTGCGTGAAAAGGCTGCCCCTTAGGTCACTTATATATGTTTCCCCTCTTCACTAACAGAGGAAGAGAGGGATCTGGGTGTGCAAGTACACAGATCCCTCAAAATTGACACCCAATTGGATAGGGTTGTTAAGAAAGCATATGGTGTTTTGACTTTCATTAACAGGGGGATTGAGTTTAAGAGCCGCGAGGTTTTGCTGCAGCTCTACAAGGCCCTGGTGAGACCACACTTGGAATAGTGTGTCCAATTCTGGTCGCCCTACTATAGGAAAGATACAGAGATTTTGGAGAAGGTGCAAAGGGCTTGTCTTATGAAGAAAAGTTGAATAAGCTTGGACTTTTCTCACTGGAGAGAAGGGGGAAGAGAGGAGACCTGATTGTGGTGCACAAAATAATGAGAGGAATAGATAGAGTCAATAGCCAAAAGCTTTTCCCCAGGGCAGGATTGACTGGTACGAGAAGTCATAATTTGAAGATATTAGGAGGAAGGTATTAAGGAGACGTCAGAGGTAGGTTCTTCACACAGTGAGTTATGAATGCATGGAATGTGTTGCCAGCTGTGGCAGTAGAAGCAAAGTCATTGGGACATTTAAGCAACTGTTGGACATGCACATGGATAGCACTGAGTTGAGGAGTGCGTAGATTAAGTTATTATTTTTTAAATTAGGATTAAATCTCGGCACAACATCGTGGGCCAAAGAACCTGTTCTGTACTTTTCTATGTTCTATGTTCTACCTATGCCCTCTAGTTCTGAGCTGCCCCAATCCAGGAAAAAGACTTAGTCTATTTATCCTATCCCCATGCCCCTCATGATTTTACAGACCTCTAGAAGGTCACCCCTCAGCCTCTGATGCTCCAGGGAAAACAGCCCCAGCCTGTTCAGCCTCTCCCTGTAGCTCAAATCCTCCAACCTGGCAACATCCTTGTAAATCTTTTCTGAACCCTTTCAACTTTCACAACATCCTTCCGATCAGAAGGAGACCAGAATTGCATGCAATATTCCAACAGTGGCCTAACCAATGTCCTGTACAGCCACAAAATGACCTCCCAACTCCTGTACTCAATACTCTGATCAATAAAGGAAAGCATACCAATCGCATTCTTCACTATCCTATCTACCTGCGACTCCACTTTAAAGGAGCTAAAGGTCTCTTTGTTCAGCAACACTCCCTAGGACCTTACCACTAAGTGTATAAGTCCTGCTAAGATTTGCTTTCCCAAAATGCAGAACCTCACATTTATCTCAATCAAAATCCATCTGCAACTTCTCAGCCCATTGGCCCATCTGGTCCAGATCCTGTTGTAATCTGAGGTAACCCTCTTCGCTGTCCACTACACCTCCAATTTTGGTATCATCAGCAAACTTACTAACTATACCTCTTATGTTCACATCCAAATCATTTATATAAATGACAAAGAGAAGTGGACCCAGCAGACCTTGTGGCACTCCACTGGTCACAGGCCTCCAGTCTGAAAAACAACACTCCACCACCACCCTCTGTCTTCTACCTTTGAACATAGAACATAGAACAATACAGCACAGAACGATGTTGTGCCGAACATTTGTCCTAGCTTAAGCACCCATCCATGTACCTATCCAATTGCTGCTTAAAGGTCACCAAAGATTCTCACTCTAACACTCCCACAGGCAGCGCATTCCATGCCCCCAACACTCTCTGGGTAAAGAACCCACCCTGACATCTCCCCTATACCTTCCACTCTTTACCTTAAATTTATATCTTTGAGGAGAAAGTGAGGTCTGCAGATGCTGGAGATCAAAGTTGAAACTTTATTGCTGGAACAGCACAGCAGGTCAGGCAGCATCCAGGGAACAGGAGATTCGACGTTTCGGGCACAGGCCCTTCTCCATAGCCTACTTATAATGACCCAAAAGTGCCCTGGCAGTTAGCTGTAGGAAAGTGTAATTGAGGCTAAATGAATAGTGAAATTGGAAGTGTTGGAAGAGGGTAAGAAAGGCAAAGCTGAGAACAGAAAGCCTAGATTGGAGAGTAGGAGTGACAGAAGAACAAATCAGATAAATTAGTGGGAGAAATTGTGGAATCTAGATGACTTTTAACATGGCGCATTGAGGCCTTTTCGATTCAATTTTATCTTTTCTGGTTCTGAGCAACACTGGC
This sequence comes from Chiloscyllium plagiosum, assembly GCF_004010195.1. Lineage (NCBI taxonomy): Eukaryota > Metazoa > Chordata > Chondrichthyes > Orectolobiformes > Hemiscylliidae > Chiloscyllium > Chiloscyllium plagiosum. The sequence continues at coordinate 94,405,422 of NC_057719.1, read as the reverse complement.
AACTTAATTCTAATTAATGCTAAATGTGAAAATAATGCTCAAGGAAAATGCGACTCACGACCGTACACCACTAAAATCTAATTATAATTTCATTTGGGCAGATATCCAGGGTTTAATAGAAATTACATCAGAAAGTTGGAACACTTGATAATATTATCAGGGACAGCTTATAGCAAAGTCCTGCTTTATTTTTCATATTGATTCTGAATTTGTCTACAATAACAACTGAATATTGGACACTATTCAAAGGGAAATTATGGTTCAGTCTTTCTAAGAGATCAACTGATGGAATAGTTGAAAACTACACGTCTGTCTTAATTCCAAGAATTCAATTATCTACAATCACACAATCAGCATTCAAGACATTGAGTCTGTTCTTGTTGCCAATACTTAAAGTCTAACTTGATGATTGCATTGTTTCTTTGTTCGCCCTATTTGTGTCAGTGGGCAGTTCGGTAATGTGACATGTTTGGTGCTCATGAATAAACCAGCTTTTAATCTTGTAACTTTAGCATCTACCAGCAAGGTGAGACTTGCAAGGATAGTTGTGACATTTTAATCGGTGTATTCTTTTATACCCTAACATGATTTTTATTGCTGCATTCAATATTTTGTCTGCAATGATCAAACAATTAGGAGCTCTTAATCTATATTCTTCTCAGGAAGGAAGGACTAAGCAAATTCTGAGCAAAGGTCACTGGACCCGAAACATTAACTTTGATTTCTCTCCACAGATGCTGCCAGACTTGGTGAACTTTTCCAGCAATTTCTGTTTTTTATTTCCTGATTTGAAGCATCTGCAGTGCTTTCAGCTTTTTTTATTCTATATTCTTCTACATTGTATTTTGATGGATGTTCAACAGACACTCAAGATCAAGTTAATCAATTTAACATTGCATCACCATAATGAAAGTAACAATCCTGTTAAAATTTTATTTTAGATTAGATTCCTACAGTATGGAAACAGGCCCTTCAGCCCAACCAGTCAACACTGACCCTCCAAAGAGTAACACACCCAGACCCATTTCCCTCTGACTAATGCACCTAAAACTACAGGTAATTTAGTATGGCCAATTCACCTAACCTGCACATCTTCATGGGAGGAAACCAGAGCATGCAGAGGAAACCCACGCAGACACAGGGAGAATGTACAAACTCCACACAGACAGTCGCCCAAGGCTGGAATTGAACCTAGGACTCTGGTGCTGTGAGGTAGCAGTGCAAACCACTGAGCCACCATACCAGAATCCTTGTGAAAAATAAATGCACTGCTAATTTGAAATTTCAGGCAGAGTTAAAGCTTTCAGGCATAATGCTGCAGTCAGCATATGCAGAGGAGCTGAGTTAGATTAAATTCAGTACAGCAGAAGTTTTGCTTTCTATAAAGATTTGGATGAGAATATAGGAGACATGGTTAGTAAGTTTGTGGATGACATCAAAATTGGTGTTAAAGTGCCCAGTGAAGATGATCATTTATAATTACAAGATATCTTGATCAATTGGGTCAAAGGACTGAAGAGTGGCAGATGGAGTTTAATTTAGATAAATGTGAGGTATTGCATTTTGGTCAAACAAATAAAGACAGGATTAATTAATTAATTAATTAACTAATTAATGGTAGGGCCCTGGATAGTGTTGTAGCACAGAGATACCTAGAGTTTAAGAAGGCATTTAGCAAACCTTTGATTATAGGATTTGGGATGTCATGTTGAGGTTGTATAGGACATTGATGAGATTTCTTTTGGAGTACTGTTTGTGCAGTTCTGGTCACCCTGCTACAGAAAGGATATTATTAAAATGGAGAGGGTTCAGGAAAGATTTATCAGGATGTTGCTCGGAATGGAGGGTTTGAGAAATAAAAATAGACTAGAAAGGCTGGGACATTGTTCACTGAAGCATAGGAAATTAAGAAGTGACCTCATAGTGTTCATAAAATCATGAGAGGCATAGATAAGGTGAATGACAAGGGCCTTTTCCCTAGGGTGGGGCAGTTCACGATTTGGGGCATATTTTAAAAGTGAGAGGAGAAAGATTTAAAAAGGACATGATGGGCAACTCTTTTACACAGCAAGTGGTTCATGTATGGAATGAACTGCCAGAGGAAGTGGTGGATGCATGTACAATTACAACATTGAAAAGACATTTGGATAAGTACATGAGCAGGAAAAATTTGGAGAGATATGGTGAGGACTGCAGAAGGTGGGGGGGGGGGGTCAAAGTTGAAAAGTGTGGCGCTAGAAAAGCATAGCAGGTCAGGCAGCATCCGAGGAGCAGGAGAATCAACGTTTCAGGCATAAGCCTTTCTTCAGGAATGATGAAGGACTTATGCCCGAAATGTCAATTCTCCTGCTCCTCAGATGCTGCCTGACTTGCTGTGTTTTTCCAACACCACTCTTTTCAATGTGGAGAGAAATGGCAGGTGGGACTGGTTTAGTTTGGGAACATGGTTGGCGTGGACTGGTTGGTTTCAAAGGGTCTGTTTCCATGCTGCATGACTTTATGACTTGCATTCTGAAGACATGTTTTGGCAGTGACAACAATTGTAATCAGTGTAGAATTTTGTTTAATGTGACAGAGCATCATCAGGAAAGTTCACATTTACCTGTAGTAACATGGCAGCTGTCCTGACATGTTCATTGAAGTTGTTGAATCAGTCATCCTTAATCCATTAATTTAATTTATCCAAATTCCTTTGAATGTGATCAGTTTCCCTCACCTGCCCATAGATTTCAAATGATTTGTTGAAAGGATTAGTAATATTTACGTTTCACTGCTATCAGTCATCCTGGTTTAGATATCTATCTTCAAAGAAGAATTGTGTGTTGCTCTGTTATTCCTTAATCCCTCAATGTTGTTAAACGACATCCTTTCCTGTTTGCTTTAGTTTCTCTTTGTCTGCGTTGAGTGAAAATTGGAAATGGATATATAATTTCTGTCAGGAATGAACAATCTGTTTTTGACTGATAACAGAGTGGAATGTCATGTTGTTGATTAAGAATGTGTTGCTGGAAAAGCACAGCAGGTCAGGCAGCATCCGAGGAGCAGGAAAATCGACGTTTCGGGCAAAAGCCCTTCATCAGGAATGGAGGCAGAAAAAGTTCCACATTTCCACGACATCCTTCCCTGACAGCCTATGCTCCCAACTTATGCTCCTCAGATCCTGTCTTACAGCATCGTAATTACCCTTCCCCCAATTGTAAAACCTACCCTGTTGCACGCACCTATCTCTCTCCATAACCAAGGTGAAAGTCACAGAATTGTGGTCACCATCACCAAAATGTTCACCCACTAACAAGCCCATCACCTGTCCCGGTTCATTACCGAGTACCAAATCCAAAATGGCCTCCCTTCTGGTCGGACAATCTACATACTGAGTTAGAAAAGCTTCCTGGACACACTGCACAAACACCGCCCCATCCAATCTACTTGATCCAAAGAGCTTCCAATCCATGACTACTACCCTGTGGCTTCTGCACCTTTCCAAAATCTGTTTCCCAATCTGTTTCTCTACATCTCTGCTGCTATTGGGGGGCCAATAGTAAACACCCAACAAGGTGACTGCACCTTTCCTATTTCTGACTTCAGCCCATACTACCTCTAAAGGCAGATCTCCCTCGAACTGCCTTTCTGCAGCCGTTATACCATTTCTGTATCCAAATGGCAAGTTCCCACTTTATTCCATAAGATCTAACCTTCCTCACCAGTCTCCCATGGGGAACCTTGTCAAATACCTTACTGAAATCCATCTTGATCACATCCATTGTTCTGCCCTCTTCAATCCTCTTTGTTACTTCTTCAAAAAACGCAATCAAGTTTGTGAGACATGATTTCCCACGCACAAAACCATGTTGACCATCCCTAATCAGTCCTTGCCTTTCCAAATACATGTACTTTCTGTCCCTCAGGATTCCCTCCAACAACTTGCCCACCACCAACATCAGACTCACTGGTCTATAGTTCCCTGGCTTATCCTTACCACCTTTCTTAAATAATGGCATCATGTTAGCTAACCAAGTCTTATGGCACCTCACCTGTGACTATCAATGGTACAAATATCTCAGTAAGAGGCTCAGCAATCACTTCTCTAGCTTCCCACAGAGCTCTAGGGTAAACCTGATCAGGTCCTGAGGATTTATCCACCTTTTAACCGTTTCAAGACATCCAGCACTTCCTCCTATGTAATATGGACATTTTTCAAGATGTCACCATTTATTTCCCTACATTCTATATCTTCCATGTCCTTTCCCATAGTAAATACTGATGCAAAATACTCATTTCGTATGTACCCCATATCCTGCGGCTCCACACAAAGGCCACCTTCCTGATCTTTGAGGGGCCCTATTCTCTCCCTAGCTAACCTTTTGTCCTTAATGCATTTGTAAAAACCCTTTGGATTCTCCTTAATTCTTTTTGCCAAAGCTATGTCATGTCCCCTTTTTGCCCTCCTGATTTCCCTCTTAAGTATACTCCTGCTGCCTTTATACTGTTCTAAGAATTAATTAGATCTATCTGATCTGGACTGACATATGCTTCCTTCTTTTTCTTAACCAAACCCTCAATTTCTTTAGTCATCCAGCATTCCCTACACCTACCAGCCTTTCCTTTCACCCTAACAGGAATATACTTTCTCTGGACTCTCGTTACCTTATTTCTGAAGGCTTCCCATTTTCCAGCCGTCCCTTTACCTGCGAACATCTGCCCCCAATCAGCTTTTGAAAGTTCTTGCCTAATACCATCAAAATTAGCCTTCCTCCAATTTAGAACTTCAATTTTAGATCTGGTCTATCCTTTTCCATCACTATTTTAAAACTAATAGAATAATAGTCGCTGGCCCCAAAGTGCTCCCCACTGACACCTCAGTCACCTGCCCTGCCTAATTTCACAACAGTAGGTCAAGTTTTGCACATTCTCTTGTAGGTCCACCCACATATTTAATCAGAAACATTTCTTGTACACACTTAACAGTATGGCAGTCCCAGTGTATGTTTGGAAAGTTAAACTCCCCTACCATAACCATCTTATTATTCTTCCAGATAACTGAGATCTTCTTACACATATTTAATCAGAAACTTTTCTTGTACACACTTAACAAATTCTTCTCCATCTAAACTCTTAACAGTATGGCAGTCCCAGTGTATGTTTGGAAAGTTAAACTCCCCTACCATAACCATCTTATTATTCTTCCAGATAACTGAGATCTTCTTACAAATCTGTTTTTCATTTTCCCTCTAACTATTGGGGGGTCTATAATACAATCCCAATAAGGTGATCATCCCTTTCTGATCTCTCAGTTCAACCAAAATAACTTCCCTGGATGTATATCTAGGAATATCTTCCCTCAGCACAGCTGTAATGCTATCCCTTATCAGAAATGCCACTCCCCTTCCTCTCTTGCCTCCCTTTCTGTAGTATTTGTATCCTGGAACATTAAGCTGCCAGTCCTGCCCATCCCTGAGCCATGTTTCTGTAATTGCTATGAAATCACAGTCCCATGTCCCTAACCATGCCCTGAGTTCATTTGCCTTCCCTGTTAGTACTCTTGCATTGAAATAAATGCAGTTTAATTTATCAATCCTACCTTGTTCTCTGCTTTGTCCCTGCCTGCCCTGACCATTTGACTCGCTTCTTTTCTCAACTGTACCAATCTCAGATTGCTCTCTTTCCTCACTATCTCCGTGGGTCCCAACCCCCCACCTTAATTGTTTAAATCCTCCTGAGCAGCTCTAGCCAATCTCCCTGCCAGTGTATTAGTCCCCTTCCAATTCAGGTGCAATTCACCCTTCTTGTACAGATCACTTCTACCCCAGAAGAGATTCCAATGATCCAAAAATGTGATTCCTTCTCCCAAGGCGGATTAGAAGTTTGTTTCATCTGGTGCTTGAATCCAGAACTAGGGCAGCACAGCTTTAAATTTGGAATCAATCCTTTAGGACAGAGGTGAGGAGAAAGTTCTCTCTGAACAAGTTGTGCAAGTTTAAAACTCTGTCATACAAGACAGTTGAGACAGATGCATAGAATTCACCTCGTTAATTTTTTCTCCAACAGAGGTTCGAAAGCCTAAAATAAGGAATTCAACAAGTATCAAAAACGTACATTTTGTAATGATATGACTCTATTTATCCAAACTGTACTTGAAGACTTGACATACACACAAACACCCAGTCTTGAGCTATGTACTTTTGCCAAGCGCTCAACACCAAATTTGAAGGAACATGTACCCTCTATCTAATTTTTCAGGACACGGTTAGCTGAACTGATGCATTATTATCCTTTAGGTTCAAGCACATTCTTGTCAGTGGTTCAACTCCAAATGATTTGGAGAACAAAGAGGACAAAGTTTAAAAGCTTCACTGAATGTAATGTATATTGGGGTGATAAGAAAGCAAAACAGTAATGCTCTGCTCGGACATCTTTTGTTGCTTTATATCTTAAAAGCTCTTTAAAGTGGATCAATCTTAGTGACTCAAAGGGAAAGAGACAGGGAACATAGAAATAAAAACAAAAATTGTCATTTAATGTTATTTTAAATTTTTCAAAATACTAATTCAATGTCAAAGTCAATTAATTATCTCCAACTATGTAAGCGCCAGTAATGCCTTCACAGACACCCTTTTTCTGTCTGCATTTATGCCATTGTCATTCTCTGCAGGTTTGTACAACCATTTCTTTTGTCAATCAATCTTTGCTGCATCCACCCTATTAGAGACCAGTCCATATGTTCTTTCAACTACTCTCTCTGGTCTCGGTCTCTGTATTGATGATTCACAAATGTTTTCCAGTTAAGAAATGTCATTAATCTGAAACTAACTTTGGTTCTCTCTCCACAGATTCTTCCTGAACTGCTGACTACTTTTTATTTTCATGTCCATCTGAACTTTGTTGACAGAAATAATAGGCACTAGTTGGCACTTTTCTCCATGCCCTGAAACACAACTAGATAAGGTTTGTGACGGTTTGTAGCTCAGATTGAGGTTTAGGGTGTAGGTTTGCTCGCTGAGCTGTAGGTTTGATATCCAGACGTTTCATTATCTGGCTGGGTAACATCAGTGGCGGCCTCCAAGTGAAGCGAAGCTGTTGTCTCCTGCTTTCTATTTATATCTTTCTCCTGGATGGGGTTCCTGGGGTTTGTGGTGATGTCATTTCATGTTCGTTATCTGAGGGGTTGATAGATGGCATCTAGATCTATGTGTTTGTTTGTGGCATTGTGGTTGGAGTGCCAGGCCTCTAGGAATTCTCTGGCA
>NC_057719.1:94395524-94398100 GCF_004010195.1 Chiloscyllium plagiosum | reverse complement strand
ATGTATGGTAAGGTGGTTAGGGTTTCTGACTGTGTTTGGTCTGCTTGTCGTGGTTTGTTCCTGAGGAATCTGTGCACTGTATTTTTTGAGTATCCATTCGTCTTGAATACATTGTGTAGGTGGTTCTCCTCTGTTTTCCGAAGTTCGTCTGTGCTGCAGTGTGTGGTGGCTCATTGGAATAGTGTTCTGATACAGCTTCTTTTGTGTGCGTTGGGATGGTTGCTGGTGTAGTTGAGTATTTGGTCAGTGTTTGTCGGTTTTCTGTATACGCAGGTTTGTAGTTCTCCGTTGTCCTTTCTTTCGACTGTGACGTCCAGGAATGCGAGTTTGTTGTCGGTTTCTTCCTCCTTGGTGAAGTTTATGCCGTGAGGGTGTTGTTGATGAAATTAAATGTCTCTTCTATCTTGTTTCATTTTGTGAGGACAAAGGTGTCATCTACATAGCGGACCCATCAATCAAATTACCAATAAAAACATCATAAGACCATCGGAGTGGAAGTCGGGTCATTTGGCCCATCAAGTCCATTCCGCCATTTAATCATGGCTGATGGGCATTTCAACTCCACTTACCCACATTCTCCCCGTAGCCCTTAATTCCTTGTGACATCAAGAATTTATCAATCTCTGCCTTGAAGACATTTAGCGTCCCGGCCTCCACTGCACTCCGCGGTAATGAATTCCACAGGCCCACTACTCTCTGGCTGAAGAAATGTCTCCGCATTTCTGTTCTGAATTGACCCCCTCTAATTTTATGGCTTTGCCCACGGGTCCTAGTCTCCCTGCCTAACGGAAACAATTTCTTAGCGTCCACCCTTTTCAAGCCATGTATTATCTTGTAAGTTTCTGTTAGATCTCCCATTAACCTTCTAAACTCCAATGAGTATAATCCCAGGATCCTCAGCTGTTCCTCGTATGTTAGACCTACCATTCCAGGGATCATCCGTGTGAATCTCCGCTGGACACGCTCCAGTGCCAGTATGTCCCTCCTGAGGTGTGGGGCCCAAAACTGGACACAGTACTCCAAATGGGGCCTAACCAGAGCTTTATAAAGTCTGAGTAGCACATCGCTGTTTTTATATTCCAACCCTCTTGAGATAAATGGCAACATTGCATTCGCTTTCTTAATCACGGATTCAACCTGCATGTTTACGTTTAGAGAATCCTCGACTAGCACTCCTAGGTCCCTTTGTACTTTGGCTTTATGAATTTTCTCACCGTTTAGAAAGTAGTCCATGCTTGTATTCTTTTTTCCAAAGTGCAATGCCTCGCATTTGCTAACATTGAACTTCATCAGCCATTTCCTGGACCACTCTCCCAAACTGTCGAGATCCTTCTGCAGCCTCCCCACTTCCTCAGTACTACCTGCTTGTCCACCTATCTTCGTATCATCGGCAAACTTCACTAGAATGCCCCCAGTCCCTTCATCCAGGTCATTAATATATAACGTGAACATCTGCGGCCTCAACACTGAATTCTGTGGGACACCGCTTGTCACCAGCTGCCATTCCGAAAAAGAACCTCTTATCCCAACTCTCTGCCTTCTGTCAGACAGCCAATCCTCAATCCATGCCAGTAGCTCACTTCGAACACCATAGACCCTCACCTTATTCGGCAGCCTCCCGTGTGGCACCTTATCAAAGTCCTTTTGGAAGTCTAGATTGACCACATCCACTGGGTTTCCCTGGTCTAACCTAATTGTCACCTCTTCAAAGAATTCTATGAAGCTAGTGGACCTGTGCCTCACCACCCACTTCCCTTTCAACAACATAGTCTACAAACAAACCAACGGCACACCCATGGGATCTCCGCTATCAGGATTCATAGCAGAAGCAGTAATGCAAAGACTAGAACAAACAGCCCTACCAACCATCAAGCCAAAAATCTGGGTCCGCTATGTAGATGAAACCTTTGTCATCACAAAACGAAACAAGATAGAAGAGACATTTAACATCATCAACAACATCCTCACAGGCATAAAGTTCACCAAGGAGGAAGAAACCGACAACTCGCATTCCTAGACATCACAGAGGAAAGAAAGGACAACGGAGAACTACAAACCTGCATATACAGAAAACCGACAACCACTGACCAAATACTGAACTACACCAGCAACCATCCCAACACACACAAAAGAAGCTGTATCAGAACACTATTCCAACGAGCCACCACACACTGCAGCACAGACGAACTTCGGAAAACAGAGGAGAACCACCTACACAACGTATTCAAGACGAATGGATACTCAAAAAATACAGTGCACAGATTCCTCAAGAACAAACCACGACAAGCAGACCAAACACAGCCAGAAACTCCAACCACCTTACTATACATCAAAGAAGTTTCAGAAATGACAGCCAGACTACTAAGACCCCTCAGAATCCTAGTAGCACACAAATCCACCAACACTCTCAAACAAAAACTAACAAACTTAAAAGACCCAGTACAACCCATGGACAAAACCAACGTCATCTACAAAATTCCATGCAAGGACTGCCACAAACACTACATAGGACAAACAGGAAGAAAGTTAGCCACCAGGATACACGAACACCAGCTAGCCACAAAAAGACACGACCC
>NC_057719.1:94355467-94395434 GCF_004010195.1 Chiloscyllium plagiosum | reverse complement strand
ACCCCAGGAACCCCATCCAGGAGAAAGATATAAATAGAAAGCAGGAGACAACAGCTTCGCTTCACTTAGAGCTCACCACTGATGATGTTACCTAGCCAGGTAATGAAACGTCTGGATATCAAACCTACAGCTCAGCGAGCAAACCTACACCCTAAACACAATTAGATAAATAGGCAATTCTTTCTACATATCTTTAGTTCCCTCAAAAGTTGAAACTTTCAAAGTTCCTGAGGAGAGCAAATAGGACTTCAATGAGGATTTTGGGACAGGCAACAACGCAAAGTGGCTGAGAAGATGATAGCCAAATTCGGTACCCATGGGGATGGCCTCAACCAGGACATTGGATTCATGTCACCCTACAGGTGACTCCACTGCACTACACACACAGACACACAATTAAGTTTGTGGGGTGAATTTGTACTTGTAGAATTACATTTTATTTTGCTCAAAAACTGCATGAATCTATGTTAGATTGTGTAAATCCCTTACTTAGAAATAGAATCAGTCTGAGCTTTGGGGCACAGACAGCCTCACACCTTCAGTGCATTATCTGGGCTGACATGGCACCTATTGTTAAAATTCACTTGAGAATGTAACTTTTTAAAAAAAAGTTCTGGGATTTATATATGAAAGAACTGAAACCAACATGGTCATTCTAAAAGATGAGAGACTTAACAAACAATCCAAGTTTTTTTCAATACAGTATATAATTTCAGTTACACCACACCGTAAACTTTTGCTATAAATTCTGTGTCTTATGATCTTATACTCAACAACCACCTGATGAAGGAGCAGTGCCCTGAAAGCTAGTGCTTCTAAATAAACCTGTTGGACTATAACTTGATGTTGGGTGATTTTTAACTTTGTACACCCCAGTCCAACATCGGCACCTCCAAATCATGACTGCAATGAGGGAAGGAACGAGGCAGGAAACCACTGAAGAATCAAGAATTGGGAGAACAGTCTCACTGACTAGTTGGACAATAGCCTTACATAATGATAGTCATACTCATGTAATTATACCTACTATACAATATCATCCTGGATATGTCCAGTCCTATCATCAAGACAGACCAACCAGAGGTGGTGGCACAGTGGCATACATTCAAGAAGATGCAGTTGCCAATGGAGTTCTTAATATAACTCTGAAACCCATGAAGTTTTATGGCGTAGGGATTAAAATGGGTCAAGTCCCTGCTTGTTGAATGATACCAGCAACATTGGCCCTGCATCAATTGATTAATCAGTCCTTCCGTACATCAGAGTCATGAGTGTCATGCTGGAAAAGCACAGCAGGTCAGGCAGCATCCGAGGAGCAGGAGAATCAATGTTTCGGGCATAAGCCCTTTAGGAGGAATGAGGCTTGTGGGCCAGGGGCTGAGAGATAAATGGGAGGGGGTGGGGTTGGGACGAAGGTAGCTGAGAATGTAATAGGTAGATGAAGGGTGGGGGGGAAGGTGATAGGTCAGAGGGGAGAGTGATGATGGACAGGTCCAGAGGGCGGTGCCGAGCTGGAGGCTTGGAACTGGGATAATGTGGGGGGGGAAGGGAAATGAGGAAGCTGTTGAAATCCACATTAATCCCGTATGGTTGCAGAGTCTCAAGGTGGAATATTAGGCATTCTTCGTCCAGGCGTCGGGCGTTAATGGTTTGGCACTGGAGGAGACCCAGGACCTGCATGTCCTTGTCAGAGTGGGAGGGGAGTTGAATTGTTCAGCCACGAGGCGGTGGGGTTGGTGGGTGCAGGTATCCCAGATGTGTTCTCTGAAACAATCTGCGGGAAGGCATCCTGTCTCCCCGACGTAAAGGAGACCACATCTGCACAGCTCAGAGTCACACTTTCCCAGATCTGCAATGGACCTAATAAAAATTTACTGCATCCGTTACACCCGGAATGTTCTCCTCTACATCAGAGAGACATGACGCCTTTTTGCTGATCATTTCAGAGAACATCTCTGGGACACCCACACCCACTACCCCTACCGCCCCATGGCTGAACACTTCAACTCCCCCTCCCACTTTGTCAAGGACATGCAGGTCCTGGGCCTCCTCCACTGCCAAATCATTCATGATGCCTCATATTCCGCCTTGGGACCCTGCAACCACACGGGATAAATGTGGATTTCAACAGCTTCCTCACTTCCCCTCCCCCCACATTATCCCACTCCCAAGCCTCCGGTTTGGCACCACCTTCCGGACCTGTCCATCAATCCCCCCTCTGACCTATTACCTTCTCACTCACCTATCACTTTCTTAGCTACCTTCCCCTGAGCCCCACTCCCCTCCCATTTATGTCTCAGCCCTAGCCCACAAGCCTCATTCCCGATGAAGGGCTTATGCCCAAAATGTTGATTCTCCTGCTCCTTGGATGCTGCCTGACCTGCTGTACTTTTCCAGCAACACACTCTCGACTCTGATCTCCAGCATCTGCAGTCCTCACTTTCTCCTTCTGTACATCAGTTGGAAAGTTGGGCAGACAAACGGCAGACAGAGGTTAAGAAAGACAAGTGTGAGGTGATGCAGCTTGGAAGGTCAAATGCAAAAGGAATGGCAGGACCCTAAGGAGCACTGATGTTGAGAGGGATCATGGCTTGAAAGACCATAGCTCCCTAAAAGTAGCAACGTAAGTAGCTAAGGTGGCAAAGAAAGTGTATGGCATGCTTTCCTTCATTGGTCGGGGCACTGAATAAAAAATCTTGATAAGTCATGTTGCAGCTGCATAAAACTTTTGTTAAGCCACATGTGGAATATTATATGCAGTGGTCACACTATGGGAAGGATGTGGAAGCTCTGGTGATGGTCCTAAAAAGGTTTGCTAGGACATTTGAAAAACACAAAAAACCGCAAATACTGGAAATTGGAAACAAAAAGAGCAATTGCTGGGAAAACGCAGCAGGCAGCATCTGTGGAGAGAAAACAGAGGTAATGTTTTGGATTCAGTGACCCTTCTTCAAAATTGTTGTATATGCTAGATAAAGGGGGGAGGAGGTGGGAGGAAGTGGGAAGAGTTAAATGATAGGTGGAGATGAAGTCCAGAGAGAGAACAACAGTTGGACAAACAAAGGAATAGGTAAAGGTCAGCCTGGGAAAATCAATAGCTACTAATGGGGACCATTAGTGGCTGACAATGAGTTGGTTGTGGTATCAGCCCAAGTAATGACAAGGCCTGGTGTGTGGGGTAAGGACAGAGGAGAAGGCACTCAGGCCTGATAATTATTGAACTCAATATTGAGTCCCAAAGGCTGCAGGGTTCCCAGGCAGAAAATTAGATGCCAGCCCAAGTCTGTGGCAGGTGGTGAGGGAAGGAACAAGAAGAAAAAACATACTTAACCTGATCCTCACAAATTGCATGCCACCACAATATTTGACAGTATCAGTAGGACTGACCATTGTACAGTTCTTGTGGAGACAAAATCTCATTTTCACATTGAGAAGACCCTCCAGTGTATTGTGTACTACTATCATCATGCAATCTCAAATGGACTTCAAACACAGCTAGCAACTCAATACTGGGTATCCATGAGGAAGTGTGAGCCATCAACAGCGGCAGAATTGTACTCAAACATAAGCTGTAACCTCAAGAAAGTGAACAGATAATATGTAAAGAGTGAAGTCTAGGGCTGGGTCACACAACCTAAACATTAGAAACAGACCTTTCAGGAATGAAATTAAACATTACTTTCTGATTTAAGAAGTGACAGAGTTTGGAACACCCTTCTACCATTGATAATTGATGCTAGGTTAATTTTAGATCTGATCTTGATAATATCTTTGGGTTAAAAAGAAACTAAGTGATACGAAGTAAAGGAGTTATTTCACGGATCAGACATGAAATGCTCAAAGTGGCTTGAGCAGCTAAATGACCTACCTTTGTTAGTTTGGAAATATATAAACTATGAAATCTTGAATGGAAAAGTATTTTCTGAAACTGACTAAAAAGATTGAAATCATAATAATCCTTTCTTGTCAGCTGGAGATTTTTTTTAGAAATGCAATTACAGCTTAACTGCACCACTTCAAACATATATCTTATTGAGTGAAGACATCAAATACCATTAACGATTAACATTTTAAGCAAGCAATATTTTGGTACCATTAACCAAATATATACTTCAAAACCCTCAAACCAAAAAATGAAATTGCTGGAAAAACCCAACAAGTCTGGCAGCATTTGTTAAGAGAAAAAGCAGAAACAACATTTTGGCTCCTTCTTCTGAACTAACCCTATTTCTAGTATCTGTAATTTTTTGTTTTATTTTAGAATTCTGAACTAAATTTGGATGAAATATTCTTTTTTATAATTTCAAAATCTAATTTTATATTTTAAATTTTGAAATAAATTTAACTGATTTGATCTAGTACACTGGCTGTTTCTCTTCTGCAGAGTAGAGCACATATCCAATTTTCTGTCATTCGGCAGAGATACTAAGTACACATCTCAACGAATTGGAACATGAAGAAAAATAGATTCACTGGATCAATTTTCACATAAATGCTATACACCACTTGTATATGGTAGTAATATGACTTGTAACATAATAAAATGTTGCTTATTCAACAGATTACAGAATATTTTACTTGGTATACACAAATTATTAAAATACTAATTACTTCTCAAAATGACCAGTTATGAATGTTAACATAAAACAAACACTTGTGGCAAACATTTGAGCAATAAAAATATTTCAAATACGGTCAGTAGCCTGGAATTCTTTAATTTAATGTGGATTTTATATTACTGGGCCCTGGCATTTAGTTTAGCAAAATATTGTCAATGTCCTTTTAAACTACAAGCAACATTTTGATTATAAGCCACTTGTTCATTTTTCCTATGCCAATGCATGTGCTTCCTTTGTACTGTCCATTAACTATCAAAATGTATGTATCGATAGTAATCATTGCATCAGAGTGTGCATTTTTCAACTCAAGTGCCTGCTTGGCAATTTAATTTTGATAGCTGGGTGGTTAAGCAGGACATGGTTGGAAAACATCCACCAAATTCCAAGATAAATGAACTTCCATAGATAATTTCAAATTCAAATGATGCCAACACACCAAATCAACTAGAGAATCTTACTATCTTTCTATGCTGGAAACAAATTTTTGGTTTCTGCACAGGAAAGAGGAGCAACAGGATATGCAAAGGCTTTTGTTGTGCAAAATAAACAATACAGATTGGTTGTCCAATAATGAGAGTTTTAATGATGTAACTTGCATGCGATCCTTTGATGAATAGTTGAATTTTTAGACTTTCAATTCAACACCAAGTCTTCTGACTACCTGAGGAACCTAGCTCTGAAAGTGACTCCCACTAACAGAGCAGAAAGAGACAGGATCGGACAAAGCACACAAACATGTGAATGCATCAGTAAATAAGGTAAGAATGGGAACACATTAGAAGATAGAATTGAAAGCTGCACATCTGAAGGTATGCAGCATTCAAAATGAAATGGATGAATTGACTGCCCAAAGAGATAATCACAAGAATGATATATCAGCATATCAGAGACATGGTTTCAAAGTGACCACAGGTAGAATCTGAATATTCAAGAATATTTAAACCTATAAACAGAGAAGATAGGAGCAGGAGTATGCATTTGACCCTTCAAGCCTGGTCCACCATTCAAAATAATCATGGTGAATCATTGAGTTCAATAGCTTATCCCACCCTCACTCACCACCAAATCCCTTGATCCCTTTAGCCACAAGAGCTGTATCAACCTCCTTCTTGAAAACACAATGTTTTGGCCTCAACCTGCATTCTCAACTTTCTACCACATTTGCTGAAGTAGGTAATGTTTTGCCATCTTTAAAACAATGGATTGAAAGCAAAAATAACTGTTTTAAGCCTAGGGATTTACAGGGATGGCTGCATTTGAAAAGCAAGGAATAAGATGTCCTTTGAGAATTCCTTCAGTGTGGCAGAGAGTTACATTCAAGTGTAGACAAACTGGAGCCATTTACAGGAGTTGTCTCCAAGTGAAGCTTATTGGTGTGGACTAGTGAATAGCTATTAATGACAGTGGACCTCTGTGTGTCAAAACTATGAGATTAGTTATTAGGTAGCGGTTCAGCCTGGTGGTAAAAATACATAGAAAAGCTGTCAGATCAGAAGTAAATCAGCAGGTCTGCAGCAGCCAAACAAACTTTCACTATTCGTAACTCGGTATTTATACTGAAAATAGCGAGTGAGGAGGTGGTGGGTGGGAGCAAAAGATGGAGACAAAGCCCAAAGAGACAAAGAGAGTCTGGCAGATTGATAGCTCTGAAGTGGGCTCACTGAACCCAAAGATATAGGATTCATAGTCATCTAGAGAGGAATACGTTGATTAGGGATAGTCAACTCAGTTTTGTGAAGGGTAGGTCATGCCTCACAAACCTTACTGAGTTTTTTTGAGATGATGACCAAACAGGTGGATGAAGGTTAAGTGGTTGATGTGGTGTATATGGATTTCAGCAAGGCATTTGATAAGGTTCCCCACAGTAGGCTGTTGCATAAAGTACGGAGGCATGGAATTGAGGGTGATTTAGCAGTTTGGATCAGAAATTGGATAGCTGAAAGAAGACAGAGGGTGGTGATTGATGGGAAATCTTCATCCTGGAGTTCAGTTACTAGTGGGGTACCGCAAGGATCTTCGAGGAGAAAGTGAGGACTGCAGATGCTGGAGATCAGCGATTCCTGAAGAAGGGCTTATGCCCGAAACGTCGATTCTCCTGTTCCTTGGATGCTGCCTGACCTGCTGCGCTTTTCCAGCAACACATTTTCAGCTACCGCAAGGATTTGCTTTGGGGCCACTGCTGTTTGTCATTTTTATCAATGACGTAGATGAGGGTGTGGAAGGATGGGTTAGTAAATTTGCCGATGACACTAAGGTCAGTGGAGTAGTGGATAGTGCTGAAGGATGTTGCTGGTTACAGAGGGACATAGGTAAGCTGCAGAACTGGGTTGAGAGGTGGCAAATGGAGTTTAATGTGGAAAAATGTAAGGTGATTCACTTTGGAAGAAGCAACAGAAAAAAAAAGATTACTGGGATAATGGTAATATTCTTGGTTGTGGAGACGAGCAGAGAGATCTTGGTGACCATGCACATAGATCCCTGAAAGTTGCCACCCAGGTTGATAGGGCTGTTAAGAAGGCATACACTGTATTAGCTTTTATTGGTAGAGGGATTGAGTTTCGGAGCCATGAGGTCATGCTGCAGCTGTACAAGACACTAGTGCAGCCGCACTTAGAGTATTGTGTACAGTCCTGATCACCGCATTATAGGAAAGATGTGGAAGCTTTGGAAAGGGTCCAGAGGAGATTTACTAGGATGTTGCCTGATATGGAGGGAAGGTCTTTTGAGGAAATGCTGAGGGACTTGAGGCTGTTTTTGTTAGAGAGAATATTGAGAGGTTACCTAATTGAGACATATAAGATAATCAGAGGGTTAGATAGGGTGGACAGTGAGAACCTTTTTCCTTGGATGGTGATGGCTAGCATGAGGGGATGTAGCTTTAAATTGAGGGCTGATAGATATAGGACAGATGTCAGAGGTAGTTTCTTTACTCAGAGAGTAGAAGGGATGTGAAACACACTGCCTGCAACTGTAATAGAATTGCCAACTTTATGGGCATTTAAACGGTCATTGGATAAAAATATGAATGAAAATGGAATAGTGTAGGATAGATAGGCTTCAGATTGGTTCCACAGGTCAGCGGAACATCGAGGGCCGAAGGGCCTGTTCTGCACTGTAACATTCAATGTTTTATGAAACAGTAACTCCGCTTTCTCTCCAAGATGCTACCAGACTTGCTAAGTATCTCCAGTAATTTCAAAATTTATTTCAGATTTCTAGCATTCACAGTTTTTTGTTATTTTATTTTCACATTTAACTCACTGCTACATCTCTTCCAGCTATGCCCATCTTGAAGTTCTGCTCCTCTCTTAGACAGAATTTCCATTCTAACCTTTCTTTTTGGGCTCATTGTCATTATTTTTGTTATTGCTCATGGTGTTTGACAAGGTATTTGGCAACATTTGCTTCCACAGCCACATCACAGCCTCCGGCTCAGACTCACCCAAAGTAGGTTCCAACTCAAGTTTCATCTGTCATGTTTTGAATCCACCCAGGATCACAAATATGCTCACTTTCAAACTTGCTCACCTCATTCCTGAAGAAGGGCTCATGCCCGAAAAGTCGATTCTCCTGTTCCTTGGATGCTGCCTGACCTGCTGCGCTTTTCCAGCAACACATTTTCAGCTCCATCAACACTGCCTCACGTTATCTCAGAGCTGTCCTGCATCCTAGCATCCCAATCCATCCAACTTCCATTTAATCCTCTAGCTTGTTCCACATTCTAGCAAGAAATATTTTCTCCTGCTTTTAGGCATTAAGGAATGCAAGCTTCAACAACTCAGAGGTATCCATGTCCCTCTAAAACCTTCCTCCCCTTCTCTCCCTCTATCTCCATCCCTTCTCCTAACCCCACCTTTTGTCAGGTATTTACCATACCTTCTTATCTTCCATCTCTGATGCTATATGGTCTGAAATCAGCAAAGGTCTTAGTTTCTCCCTCTGCGCTCTAACCTCAATGAATTTCGGGCATAACATGATGTTGAACTCTTCTTCTATTGCCTTCACCTTCGCGCTCATTCCTTCAGACAGGAGTCCTCTCCTAATCTCACAGAGACTTCATCAGTCTCCACAATTATTTGAGGAGAAAGTGAGGTCTGCAGATGCTGGAGATCAGAGATGGAAATGTGTTGCTGGAAAAGCGCAGCAGGTGTTGAGAGGGGAAAGATATAAAAGAGACCTAAGGGGCAACTTTTTCACGCAAAGGGCGGTACATGTATGGAATGAGCTGCCAGAGGAAGTAGTGGAGGCTGGTACAATTGCAACATTTAAGAGGCATTTGGATGGGTATATGAGTAGGAAGGGTTTGGAGGGATATGGGCCGGGTGATGGCAGGTGAGACTAGATTGGGTTGGGATATCTGGTCGGCATGGATGGGTTGGACCGAAGGCTCTGTTTCCATTCTGTACATCTCTATGACTCTATGACTCTATGATGGTCACCGTACTTGATTGTTTCAGTCTGGAATGTGTAAAAGGAAGAATAGAGGGAGGGGTGTGATTATATTGGAGGGGGTGCAGAGGAGATTTACCAGGAGAGTTTGCCTGGATTGGAGAGTTCAAGTTACACAGAGAGATTGGACAGACCAGGGTTAATTTCCTTAGAGCAGAGGAGATTGAGAAGGGTCATGACTGAGATGTATGAAATTATAAAGGGCAGAGATAGGATAAATGGGAAGAAATATATCCTGTTGGTGGTGGGGTCAATGACAAGAGGCAGAGATTGAAGGTACGGGACAAGAGGTTTAAAGGTAATGGGAGAAAACAGCCTCTTCACCCAGTTGGAGTCTGGAACTCACAGTCCGTAGGGGTGGTAGAGGCACAGACCCTCCTAACATCAAAGAAGAATTTGGATTTGCACTTGCGATGTCCAGTCATGGCCATGGCAAAAAGACTGGACTACAAGATGAGACCAGTGCAGACTTGATGGGCCTGAGAGCCTTTTCTGTGCTATAGATCTCGAAGACTCCAAAAGTAAACAGAGCTATGGAATAACCTGGAAGGCTGAGCTGGAAACACGGATGACACATCCTAAAACACAGTGAATGAAACCCGTTGCAAATGCCCCTGAATCCTGTTAACTGTCTCACTCGTGGTCATCAAGAATGCTCTGTGTTAAAGGGAGTGACCACCACTTGCTACAAACTATCCAGGTAACTTGCCCTCCCTGATGTATTGCAGTGTCTACAGCTTGGCCCCCAGCTCATTGACTCTGAGCCGAACTTCCTTTGGCCTAGAGATATATTTGCTCTTGATCTCTTGAGCTGAGACCTGTGGAGACAGGACGTCTGATTTAATTTCATCCTGAGTTTAAAAAATTCTTGGTTGATAAGAAAATCAAAGGGTATCAAAGGTAAACAGGAAAGTAGAGATTACAATCAGATAGCCATGCTTTTAGCAAATTGTGCAGCACCCTTGGTGGGCCGAATGGCCTACTTCAGCTCCTAAATTATACATTTGTGTTAATGTGTATTTATCATTGAAGTCTGCCTGACCTGGTCTGGAGAAGTCCTGCAGCATTTTGTTGGGTGAGTCTCAAGATTTGTGCTGGTATGGAATTCCCTCCCTAATGGCATTGTGGGTCAACCCCAGCACATGGACTGCAGCAGTTCAAGAAGGCAGCTCACCACCACCTTCTCAAGGGGGTAACGACAGACAGGCAATAATTGCTAGGCCCAGCCAGTGACGCTCACATCCCACAAAAATGAATACATTTTAAAAAAGCAGACTGTGGTATATTTTAAATCTTGGATCTATAATGCAATGCCTACATCCCATAAATGAAGGAATCAAAAAGAGTAGACATAGAGTCATAGAGATGTACAGCACAGAAACAAACCCTTCAGTCCAACTTGTCCATGCCGACCAGATATCCTAAATAAATCTAGTTGCACTTGTCAACATTTGGCCCATATGCCTCTGAACCCTTCCTGTTCATATACCCATCCAGATGCCTTTTAAATGTTGTAATTGTACCAGCCTCCACCACTTCCTCTGGCAGGTCATTCCATATGTGCACCACCTCCTGTGTGAACAAGTTGCCCTTTGGGTCATTTTTAAATCTTTCCCCTCTCACCTTATGCCATCTAGTTCCGGGCATAAGGCAAGAGAGAAAGGTGTTAGCAGGAGTCAACTAACAGATAGGATTAGAGGTTAATGAAATCATAACAGGACAAAACTAAAGATTCTGTTTTTGAAAGCACCTAATATGTGTAAAAGAATGAACTGGTTGCGCAACTGGAAATAAATAGGTACAATCTGGTAGGTATTCCTGAGAAATAGCTGAAGAATCACATTGACTAGGACCTGAATATTGAAGGAGATTAGC
This sequence comes from Chiloscyllium plagiosum, assembly GCF_004010195.1. Lineage (NCBI taxonomy): Eukaryota > Metazoa > Chordata > Chondrichthyes > Orectolobiformes > Hemiscylliidae > Chiloscyllium > Chiloscyllium plagiosum. Next base: position 94,384,491 of record NC_057719.1, on the reverse strand, counting down.
ATTTAGGAAGGATAGGAATTTAGGAAAAGTGAAAGGTTGGCTGTGTTAATTAATGCTGGCATTTGTACACTATCGAAGGATCACTTAGGTTTAGGAAGCCAGGATATAGAAGTGGTTATGATCAAGATGAAATATGATAAAGGCAAAATGTTATTTTTGGGACTTTTGGGCAGCGTCTTTGTCAGTAAACCACATGATAGGATCAACTGAAAAGGCCGGAATAAAAGCAGTTTCTGTCATCACCACCAATAATATCATCAGATCATCTGAGGGCACACCAAATTTCTAAAGTCAGGCATTAAATTCTTTGAAAGAGGGCTGATACAGCACAAATGACTGTGGTTGGAAATTCAGTGACTGACTGGAGAGGGAGAGAGAGATCCTGATGAGGAGTCATGGAGACTCCAAAGTGATGGTCCTAAAAAGGGAGAATTTTTAATTATTTCATGACATGTGCATCACTGGCTGAAATATCATTTCTTGTCTTTCCCTAGCTGCCCGAGAGAAGGTGATGGACGGAAGTTGCGAATGGTGGTGAACACTGTGCAATCACCAGAGAACATCTCCACTTCTGACTTCATGAAGGAAGGATGAAGCTGAAAATGGTGAGACATAGGACCCTACCCTCAGGAACTCCTGCAGAGACATCCTGCTCCTAATTCATCTGTTTGAATGTACAAGAATTCCAAAGATGAATGAACCTCTGAGAAAAACTGAGCTCTATTCTTCTCTGCCTTAAAGGAAGACATTTAACTTTTAAACAATGTCCTGCACTTCTAGTCTATCCTAAAAGGAGAAGTGTCCTTTCCGTATCCATCTTGTCAAGTCGTCCGAGGATTTAATGTGTTTCAAAAGATTGCCTTCCATTTTTTTCTGGAAAAAAATGTTTTTTCTAACCTCTGATCGATACAGGCCATATTTAATCAAAGTTTACATCTCTAGAACATTCATCATCACTATGGTTTATGTATGGGGATCACTGTCTTAGCAGCCTGATGGGGTTTAGCCTTTTCCTTGGAACCTTTCTTCCCCCACCTTCTCATCCTTCTTCTTCCATCAGTTGACCATACGTTTTTAGTGGGGGCGAACGGGGGGGGCGGGAGGGCTCTTCTCATTCTTCATTAGGGAGAGGGAAGGCCTTTTAATAATGTCTCATGCCCGAGACTTGTTCCTTAGTGCTGAAGCCTGAAATACTAGAACACCTGCCAGACCAGTCCGAGAGACTTCCAAAACTTAAAAACTATCATTGAACAGAAGTATGTAGAATCACAACAATAGGCAGAAGAAGTAACACAGCCAAAAAACTTTAAATAATTGATAACCGAAGTAAACAGGACTGAAGAGGTGAGGGAAGGAGTGGGCAGTGATCCGTACGCCTATTCACTGTAGTTCATCCAAACGAGGTCAGGAGAATAGTTTGGCTGAAGCATGAGGATGGAAAATGGTGGAACTGGTATCAATTTAACCTCCTGTCAAGAGTGAGCGTGCATATGTACCACAGATGCTACATGGGAACCTTACCAAAAATGCCATTTGGTATCTATGACAAAATCAGAACCACTGTCTGCTTGTGGTATGTTGTGGTCATATCTACCTGAACCACCTGAGATGCTTTGGATAGATTCATTACCACCAATCATTCACGTTGAGATTAACTTAAGCGACTGTTGCTGAGTCTGAGAATTAGAACCAAACAGGAGGGAAGTTCGGAAGAGCATCTCCACACAAAGGACGGTAGAGAGTTGAAATTCTTCTCCACAAATGGCAACTGTTGCTGGATCAGTTATTAATAATAAATCTGAGTTGGACAATTCTTTTGTTAAGCAAAGATATGAAGGGAAAGGGGCCAAAGGCAGCAGTATGGAGTTAGGTCACACATCAGCTATGATCTCATTGAATCTCAAGGAGCTCAATGGCCAACTCTAGTTCCTGTAGGCAGGGAAGGACCACACAAGGTCTTCGGCAAAAGGAAGGCTCAGTCTTGTTGAACAGAATAGGTTTATTGCATAGTATTAGTAGCTAGTTACATTCTATTTGACTCACAATATCGTCTCTTATGAGGCATCAGGCAGTAGTGGTAAATACAGTACATGTTACTGATAGCTACAGAGAACTAGGGACTAGAAAAACTGGAACCCATTTGGTTAGCTCCTCGTTAGCAGACTCCTCCATGTGCTGATAATGCGAACAGGAAGGTATCAAATGTATGTCTTATCTTATGGTGTCACATAACTCTGTCAAATACATGCCACCTTATCAATGATCAAAAAGTGTGGGACTGGAGAGACACAGCGCAGTGTGGTATTGGAGAGACACAGCACGGTGAGGGTATTGAAGAGAAACAGCAAGGTGTGGTATTGGAGAGAGACAGCGCGGTGTGGTATTGGAGAGAAACAGCAGTATGTGGTATTGGAGAGACACAGCAGAGTGTGGTATTGGAGAGACACAGCAGGGTGTCGTATTGAAGAGACACAGCACGGTGTGTTATTGGAGAGACACAGCAGGGTGTGGTATTGGAGAGACACAGCAGGGAGGGCTAATGCCCGAAACGTTGATTTTCCTGTTCCCTAGATGCTGCCTGACCTGCTGCGCTTTTCCAGCAACACATTTCCATCCACAATTATTTGTTTACCTTGAGCCCTTCCTCTGGCCTCTTACCTGCAGTCAGTCTATTCATTGAGAACTGTTGACACATCAGTCAATTTATTTCTCTAATTTTTCTCTGAATTAACTGCACTTCATGCTCTTAGATCTAACCCTGACTTTTTACTTAGATTACTTACAGTGTGGAAACAGGCCCTTCGGCCCAACAAGTCCACACCGACCTGCCGAAGCGCAACCCACACAGACCCATTCCCCTACATTTACCATCCCTTCACCTAACACTACGGGCAATTTAGCATGGCCAATTCACCTAACCTGCACATTTTTGGACTATGGGAGGAAACCGGAGCACCCGGAGGAAACCCATGGAAACACGGAGAGAATGTGCAAACTCCACACAGTCAGTCGCCTGAGGCAGGAATTGAACCCGGGTCTCTGGTGCTGTGAGGCAGCAGTGCTAATCACTGTGCCACTGTGCCGCCCACTTTGTAATCAAGCATGCCATAAAGGGTGGTGCTGTTTTTGTCTGACGTTCTGACATCTAATTGAGTGTCAGCTCTCAGATATCTCCTCCTCTCTTCCCCAGTCCATGACCCCACTATCAAACATCAGCCTATTATGTCCACAAAAGTCACTAATCTTAGACCTTAGCCTCCTAAACAGCCTCTAAGCTCAAAGTCTCCCAAAATCCACCAACAGAACTGCCCAGGCAGGCCCATTGTTTCTACTTGTTCCTGTCCCACAGAATCTATCTCTTTCAACCTTGACTTTATTCTTCCTCCTCTTGTCCTGTAGCCCAGACCTTCATCCATGATTCTTCTGACTATTTGCATGAGTTTCAGAATTCCAGTTCGTGGGGTCCAGCTGCCTCCTCTTTCCTATGACACAAAGCTGGGTGGCAGGGTGAAATGTGAGGAGGATGTTAGGAGAATACAGGGTGACCTGGACAGGCTAGGTGAGTGGACGGATGCATGGCAGGTGCAGTTTAATGTGGATAAATGTGTGGTTATCCACTTTGGTGGCAAAATAGGAAGGCAGATTACTACCTAAATGGAGTCAAGTTAGATAAAGGGGCAGTACAACGAGATCTCGGTATTCTTGTACATCAGCCAATGAAAGCAAGCATGCAGGTTTAGCAGATAGTGAAGAAAGCTAATAGCATGCTGGCCTTCATAACAAGAGGAATTGAATATAGAAGCCAAGTCTCTGGATACTTTCAAGAAAGAGTTGGATAGAGCTCTTAAGGATAGTGGAATCAAGGGTTATGGGGATAAGGCAGGAACAGGATACTGATTGAAGATGATCAGCCATGATCATAATGAATGGTGGTGCTGGCTTAAAGGGCAGAATGGCCTACTCCTGTACCTATTATCTATTGTCTATTGTCTATTGACCGGTAATCCTTTGACACATCCGTTCCCCATCAAGGGGATGGCTGCAGGGCTCTACACTTTTTACTAGAAAGTCCAAACTGCTCACCACCACCGTGCTGACTCAATCTCACTTTGAACAAATCCTCCTTTAACTCTTTTCACTTTCTTCAGGTCTGAGGTGTGGCTGGGGGTACGTTCATTAGCCCCAGTAATGCCTGTCTCTTTGTGGGATATGTGGAACATTCCTTGTTCCAGTCCTCTGCTCCCTACCCACAAACTCTTTCTCCGGTACTTTGAGGATCAGTACTGCTTCCCTCTTATCTGGAATTGAAAAAATTTATCAATCTCACTTCCAATTTCCAGCCCGCTCTCACCTTCACCTGGTCAATATCCAAAACATCCCTTCCTTTTTTTTGACATCTTTGTTTGCATTTCTGAGAATAGACTGGCCAGCAATTCTCATTACAAGCCCACTCACTCTCACAGTTGCCTAGACTGTATGTCTTCACACCCTGCTTCCTGTAAACACTCCACTCCATACTTTAACTTCCTCAATTGCATCTGTTCTGACAATACCACCTTCCACAGGACAACTTTGGCAATGACCACTTTTTTCCTCAAATGAAGGATGAGGCTGGCTAGCACAAAGGGGGATAGATTTAAATTGAGGGATGATGGATTTAGGACAGATGTCAGGTAGTTTCTTTACTCAGAGAGTAGTAAGGGCATGGAATGGCCTGCCTGGAACAATAGTGGACTGGCCAACTTTAAGAGCATTTAAATGGTCTTTGGATAGACATCTGGACAAAAATGAAATAGTGTAGGTTAGATGGGTTTCAGATTGGTGTCACAGGTTGGCACAACATCGAAGGCTGAAGGCCCTGTACTGCACTGTAATGTTCTATGTTCTAAGGTTAGACACGGTTGACAGTCCTGTCAACCACGGAAATCCATTTCCTGCACTTCTGCCCTCACCCCTTGTCTTCCCTCTCACATCAATTGGATACCCCTAGTCTTCACTTACCATCACATCAGCACCTGTATCCATAGATCATAAAAGACCATTTCCAATACCTTCAGTGGGATACATATTCCCTTCCTCTCCCTAACCAGACTTCCACAGGGACCATTTCTTCTGGGACACTCTTCTCCACTCCCAACACCTCACAGCGCCTTCCCCTGTAATTGTAGAAGGTGTAATAGAGTCATAGAGATGTACAGCATGGAAACAGACCCCTTCGGTCCAACCTGTCCATGCCGACCAGATATCTCAACCAATCTACAGATATCTCACCAATCTAGTCCCACCTGCCAGCACCCGGCCCATATCCCTCCAAACACTTCCTATTCATATACCCATCCAAATACCTCTTCAATGTTGCAATCGTACCAGCCTCCACCACTTCCTCTGGCAGCTCATTTCATATACGTACCATCCTCTGCATGAAAAAGTTGCCCCTTAGGTCTCTTTTATATCTTTCCCCTCTCACCCTAAACCTATGCCTTCTAGTTCTGGACTCCCTGACCACAGGGAAAAGACTGTCTATTTATCCTATCCATGCCCCTCATAATTTTGTAAACCTCTATACTTGACATTTACCTCCTCCCTTCTCACTATAAAAGACCCCAGACACACCTTCCAGGTGAAGCAGCAATTTATCTGCATTCACTCGAGCTATTCTAATATATTCACTTTTCACAATGTGATATCCTTTAAATTGGGAGATGAAAGGCAGACTAGGTAATTGCATTGCAGAACACCTACTGTTCCATCTGCAAAAATGACCATGAGCCTACGGTTGCCTACCATTTCAACCATGTTCCCTGGCAAACAACTCTGTCTCAGACCTGCTACAGTGATTCAGCAAAGATCAGTGCAAGCATTCATTTTTCCCCCTGGGGACACTGCAGCCATCTGGACTCAGTATCAAATTCAGTCATGTTAGAGCTTGAACATCATCTTCCAGTTCCTTTACTCAACCTCACATCCTTGGACCTATCTTGATGTAGACTACTTTCAACGTAGCTAACTCATTTTCACCCACTTGTGGTCCCCATTATCAGTTTTCTTTCTCCCTTACTGACCATAATCTATCCATTTGTCTGCCAAACTGTCTTTCTCTCTTTCTCTGTCCACATATTCACTCACTTCTCCCCATGTTGCCACCAAACCTCTCCTTCAGTCCATATACCACCTTTCCCTCATCATTAATAGTTCTAAAGAAGGGTCACCAAATCTGAAACATTAATTCTGCTTTCTCTCCACAGATGTTGTCAGACCTGCTGAGTTTCTCCAGCATTTTTTTTTCCCCAGTGTGAATCATGTTTGCCCTGAATAACACTCTTCCATGAATGTCAAGAAAAATTATCATCTTGTTGGTTTACTTGGGTGGTGACACATTTGTGAAAGCTTGTGGAACAGTGGGGCTCGATTACCAGATGTTGTCAGACCTGCTGAGTTTCTCCAGCATGTTTTTTTTTCCCCAGTGTGAATCATGTTTGCCCTGAATAACACTCTTCCCTGAATGTCAAGAAAAATTATCATCTTGTTGGTTTACTTGGGTGGTGACACATTTGTGAAAGCTTGTGGAACAGTGGGGCTCGATTACCAGCGCATTTTTCCCAACTAGGTTTTAACAAATAGGTTCTATCAAAGACTAGTTGGTGAATCACCAAATTCTGCTCAACTGTCTTGGGTAACATTTCCAATGCTGGTGCTTTTATTGCATGAACATTTTTCGATGAGTGAGCATTAGGCTTTTTGCCACTCTGAAACTTGGTCTCACTTCAGCATATCTTCTGGAAGTGATCTAAATTTTTACAAATGTGATGAGGAGGAGCTGATTTTGAACTGGGAAGGACAAAATTAGAAATCACACAACACCAGGTTGTAGTTCAACAGGTTTATTTGGAAGCACTAGTTTTTGAAGTGCTGCTCCTTCATCAGGTAGCTGTGGAGCAGGATCATAAGACACAGAAATTATAGCAAAAGATCAGTGTCATGCAGCTGAAACGATATATTGAACAAACCTAGATTGCTGTTAAGTCTTTCATCTTTGCAGATTTTGGTTCATTAATATGTAAATCCCAGAACTTCCTTTAAGTTACATTCTTGAGATAACTTAAGGTTTTATTTTAAAAAGTGACATCTCAGCTCAGATAATGCATTAAAGGTGTGAGGTTGGAGTCTGTCTGTATCCCAGTCTTGAGTCATAGAATCATAGAGATGTACAGCACGGAAACAGATCCTTTAGTCCAACCCGTCCATGCCAACCAGATATCCCAACCAATCTAGTCCCACCTGCCAGCACCTGGCCCATATCCCTCCAAACCCTTCCTATTCATATACCCATCCAAATGCCTCTTAAATGTTGCAATTATACCAGCCTCCACCACTTCCTCTGGCAGCTCATTCCATACATGTACCACCCACTGAGTGAAAACATTGCCTCTTAGGTGTCTTTTATATCTTTCTTCTCTCACCCTAAACCTATGCCCTCTAGTTCTGGACTCCTCCAGCCCAGGAAAAATACTTTGTCCATTTATCCTATCCATGCCCCTCATGATTTTATAAAACTCTATAAGGTCACCCCTCAGCCTCCAATGCTCCAGGGAAAACAGCCCTAGCCTATTCAACCTCTCCCTGTAGCTCAAATCCTCCAACCCTGGCAACATCCTTGTAAATCTTTTCTGAACCCTTTCAAGTTTCACAACATCTTTCTGATAGGAAGGAGACCAGAAATGCACACACTATTCCAACAGTGGTCTAACCAATGTTCTGTACAGCCGCAACATGACCTCCCAACTCCTGTACTCAACACTCTGACCAATAAAGGAAAGCATTCCAAATGCCTTCTTCACTATCCTATCTACCTGCGACTCCACTTTCAAGGAGCTATGAACCTGCATTCCAAGGTCTCTTTGTTCGGCAACAGTCCCTAGGACCTTACCATTAAGTGTATAAGTCCTGCTAAGATTTGCATTCCCAAATGCAGCACCTCGCATTTATCTAAATTAAACTCCATCTGCCACCTCTCAGCCCATTGGCCCATCTGATCAAAATCCCGTTGTAATCTGAGATAACCTTCTTAGTTGTCCACTACACCTCCAATTTTGGTGTCATCAGCAAACTCACTAACTGTACCTCTTATGCTCGCACCCAAATCATTTACACAATTGATGAAAAGTAGTGGACCCAGCACCGATCCTTGTGGCACTCCACTGGTCACAGGCCTCCAGTCTGAAAAACAACCCTCCACCACCACCTGCTGTCTTCTACCTTTGGAAATTGAACCAGTCTGGCTCAAAGTGGAATTCATAAAATACTACATGGATTGACTGCCTGCAGGAAAAATGCTCAATCTGCAGGCAGTCAATTCATGTAATATTTTATTAATTCCACTTTGGAAACTGAATCAGTCTGACTCAAGATTAGGATATAGACAGACTCCAACCTCACACCTTTAATGCATTATCTGAGCTGAGATGTCACCTTAAGTTATCTCATGAATGTGACTTAAAAGAAGTTCTGGGATTTACATATTAATGAACCGAAACCTGCAACCCATTCGGAAAGACTTAACAGCAATCTGGGTTTGTTCAATAAATCATTTCGGTTGCATGACATTGTGATCTTTAGCTATAAATTCTGTGTCTTATGGTCCTGCCCCACAGCTACCTAATGAAGGAGCAGCAGTCTGAAAGTTAGTGCTTCCAAACAAATCTGTTGGACTATAACCTGGTGTTGTGTGATTTTTAACTTTTTACAGATGTCACATTCTTTTGCCATAGCTGAGCACATTTGTTTTTCAGAGTGTTTATATCTTAAGTCAATTAATTCTGTTGCTTTTCTATGATAAAGTTGTCTTCCCTTCTCATAACTTGACTGCATGTCTTTGTGAGCTCTGTTTTTCATACAATTTCAATAGCTTTGTCCAAATTTAAAATTTTCTTTGGTCTGTAAAAGGTCTGAAAAAGCCTCGGTGATAATGCCAACAATTCTGGTTTCAAAGCTTCATAGTCACCATTTTCCATTAATCTTTGGAAATCATTAATGAATTATTTGTGGGTCTACTTAAATCCTGAAATCTTCTATTGCCTCTTGCTCATTCAAGACTATTTCAAATTTCAGATTAAAGTAATGACCAAGGTGGCAGGACATTTTCAATTTTTTTTATTCACTCATTAACATGAGACTCTCCGGCTGGCCAGCATTTATTGCCTGTTCCTAGTTACCCTTGAGAAGTTGGTGATGAGCCGCCAGCTTGAATTATTACAATTTATGTGCTGTAGATCCACAATGCTGTTAGGAATGGAATTCCAGGATTCTATCTGATTCTTTTATAATCTGGTGATTATCAGAAGGTCATATTCAATACAGTAATGTATTTGTTTGTTCAGCCTGAGATTTATATCTAATTTGGTATTGTAAGAACATTTTTTCTTAGATGCTCAATCTAGTTTTCTTTGTGGCTTATCTCGGCTATCAAAATCTCAAATGCAGTATCATTTCTCCTGACAGGTCTTGAAAATAGTATTAAATGTGACTGTATTTCTGAGTTTATAACTTTTAATGCTTCAGTTAGGTAACAATATTTTAATCTTTTTCTTTTGAAAACTTTTACCTTTGAAACAAGAATGCAGATTTTTATCTTTGTCTTTTACAAGCTTGTGATGGGTTTCTGCTCAGTATAGCAATGTTTTGTCAAGGTTTCATCAGACATGTACCACCTCAAATCCCCGAGCTTCATCACTGAGACTGAACCCAACTGAATCTCTTTATACTCCTTCCCTCAAGGAGTTCACTCTCACTGATGGAACCAGGAACAATAGACACTTTTGCAAAGAAGCATGTCTTTTCTAGTCCCTAATGCATGTGTACATGCATAAAGTGAAACTCCAAATTGAAGCCAATAACATGGCACAGGCTATGAACCTCCAAGATCTCTGTCTGAAAAGCATAGATTTAACAAGATATCCACCCAGTTAGAAGTTGACCACTGATGACTGAAGTGTACCCTGCAAGCAGCAATATAGAACTTAAAACATAGAACATTACAGTGCAGTACAGGTCCTTCAGCCCTCGATGTTGCAACGGCCAGTGGAACTAATCTGAAGCCTATCTATCCTACACTATTCCATTCTCATCCATATGTTTATCCAATGACCATTTAAATGTTCTTAAAGTTGATGAGTCTACTGCTGTTGCAAGCAGTGCGTTCCATGCCCCTACTACTCTCGGAGTGAAGAAACTATCTCTGACATCTGTCCTATATCTATCATCCCTCAATTTAAAGCTACGTCCCCTCATGCTAGCCATCACCATCTGAGGAAAAAGGCTCTCACTATCCACCCTATCTAACCCTCTGATTATCTTATATGTCTCAATGAAGTCACCTCTCAACATGCTCTCTAACAAAGACAGCCTCAAATCCCTCAGTCTTTCCTCGTAAGACCTTCCCTCCATACCAGGCAACATCCTAGTAAATCTCATCTCAACCCTTTCCAAAGCTTCACATCTTCCTATAATGCAGTGACCAGAACTGTATACAATACTCCAAATGTGGCTGCCCCAGAGCTTTGTACAGCTGTAGCATGACCTCGTGGCTCTGAAACTCAATCCCTCTACCAATAAAAGCTAACACACCGCATGCCTTCTTAACAACCCTATCAACCTGGACGGCAACTTTCAGGAATCTGTGTACCTGGATACAGAGATCTCTCTGCTCATCGACACTACCAAGAATCTTACCATTAACATAGAACTCTGCATTCTGGTTACTCCTTCCAAAGTGAATTACCTCACACTTTTTCATATTAACCTCCGTTTGCCATCTCTCAGCCCAGCTCTGCAGCTTTTCTATGTCACTCTATAACCTACAACATCCTTCCACACTGTCCAGAACACCACTGACCTCTGTGTCATCTGCAAATTTACTAACCCATCCTTCTATGCCCTCATCTAGGTCATTTATAAAAATGACAAACAACAGTGGCCCCAAAACAGATCCTTGTGGTACACCACTAGTAACTAAAAAACGGTCACCTTCCTTTTCCTTCAGGAGAGATTTTGAAAGTTGCACAGTGTTTCTATGAAAGCCTTCATATCAAAGTTCACATGACACCAGGTTATGGTCTAACAGGTTTATTTGAAAACATTAGCTTTCAAAGCATTGGCCCTTCATCAGGTGTAGTGAGAGAGGAGGCATCTGACACAGATTTTGCAAGTAAAAGATCAAAGGATCATACAACTGATGTGAATGTATAAAACAAACATAAAATGGCTATTAAATGTTTAATCAGTTAGCATGGGGATGCAGGTTTCGATGGATTAAAATGCAAGTCCCAGAATTTGTTTAAAGTCACTTTAGATAACTAAAGGTTTTATCAGTACATACAACAGGTGACATCTCAGGTCAGACAATGTATTTTAGGTATGTGGTTTTGTTTAGAATCTGTCTGAATTTTAACCTTAGTCAGACTGGTTTTATTTCCAAAACAGGAATTGATAAAATGTCACTGACTGACAGTGTCTACAGATTGTGTGCGTTTTGAACAAATACAAACCTGCAAATGCAAATTTACCCCATAGATTTATAAGCATGTGTGTGCGCACATGTAGGGGGGTAGTGAGACAGTGTGTGCGAGCCTGTGAGGGAGAATATATGTGTGAGAAAAAGTCTGTGTGCGCGCATGTGAGTGAGTGTGTGTGAAAGTCTGTGTGAGTGTCTGAGCGTGTAGTGTGTGTTTGTGTGAGAGAGTGTGCGTGTGCGTGTGTGTGTGTGAGAGACAGTGCATTGTGTGGTGTGGTCACCTGCAGTGTGCAATGAACTGGTTGAGGCTGTTCTCAACAGTACCAAACTTGGCTATCAGCCTTTGGTCAGCAACATTGCTTCGATGTGCATCCCAAAGTCCGTCTTGGAGGATGTTTACTCGAAGATCCAAAACCGAATGTCGTTGGCCACTGAAATGCTCCCCCAGTGGGACGGAACATTCCAGTCTGGTGATTGTTGTGCAGTATCCATTCATCCGTTATTGAAGCATCTGCATGGCTTCGTCAACATACCATGCTTCGCCATTTTTGAGAAGATTTGTAGCTCAGGTTGAGGTTCAGGTTGTAAATTTGCTCACTGAGCTGGTGGGTTTGTTCTCAGACGTTTCTTCACCATGCTAGGTAACATCATCAGTGAGCCTTCAATGAAGCATTGGTGCTCTGTCCTGCTTTCTGTTTATATATTTTGGTCTGATAAGGTGGGTGATATCATTTCTGGTTCTTTTTCTCAAGGTTGATAAATGGGGTCCAAATCGATGTGCTAATTGATAGAGTTCCAGTTTGTATGTCAGGCCTCTAGGAATTCCCATGTATGTCTCTATTTCGCCTGTCCTAGGATGGATGTGTTGTCCCAATCGAAGTGGTGTCCTTCATTGTCTGTATGTAAGGATACGAGTGATAGTGGGCCATGTCTTCTGGTGGTTAGTTAGTGTTTATATACGTTGGTGGCTAGTTTCCTGCCTGTCTGTCCGATGTACTGTTTGTTGCAGTCCTTGCAGGGTATTTTGTAAATTACGTTTCTTCTGCTGGTTGATGGTACAGGGTCCTTTAGGTTCATCAGTGGCTGTTTCAGTGTGTTGGTAGGTTTGTGGACTACCATGATGCCAAGGCGTCGGAGTAGTCTGGTAGTCATCTCTGAGGTGTCTTTTATGTATGATGGTGTGGCTGGAATCTCTGGGTGTATTGTGTCGTCTTGTTTGGGTTTTGTTGTTTAAGAATCCGCAGACTTTGTTTATCGAGGACTCATTGTTCTTGAATACGCTGTATAGGTATTTTTCTTCTGTTGCTCATAGTTCCTGGATGCTGCAGTGTGTTGTGGCCCATTTAACTAATGTCCTGATGCAGTTCCATTTGTGGTATTGGGATGATTGTTTCTGTAGTTGAGTATCTGGTCTACGTGCGTTGCTTTCCTGTAGATGCTGGTCTACAGTTCTGTCTCAATGACAGAAATACTGTAATCCCACCTGCAGACAAAGGGTGCATTGACTATCATCCTAAACAGAACACAGTACAGTGAAAAGGAGAACTCACTGCTCACAGATACCTACACCTAGCAACAGGTGGCAATTGACTAGACTCCACAGCTAGAAAACCATATCGCAGTGTCACTGAAGAAACTCCACAAATCAAGCAAAATTAGCAAGACAGATTTTCAAAAAATGAAACCTGATGAATCCAACACACCCTGCTTCTAAGGACTACCTTAGGTACACAAACCAGCTTCCCCCCCCCCACCACCTCAACCCACAGTCTTACTCCTGGCACACCAACATGCAGACTAGCAAAGGAATTCCACCGAAAACTGAAATACCTAGTTGAAGATTCTTGCCTCTCCATCCACTCTACCCAAGAATTCCTGAACATCAAAGACACCGAAATAGAAGAGGACAAAGTAATGGTCTCCTTCAACGTAATGGCCCTATTCATATCATCTAACTTCAGCTTGGCCAAAGAAAAACTGAAACTTTATTGCTGGAACAGCACAGCAGGTCAGGCAGCATCTAGGGAACAGAAGATTCGACGTTTCGGGCACATGCCCTTCTTCAGGCATGTGCCCGAAACGTCGAATCTTCTGTTCCCTAGATGCTGCCTGACCTGCTGTGCTGTTCCAGCAATAAAGTTTCAGCTTTGATCTCCAGCGTCTGCAGACCTCACTTTCTCCTCAAAGAAAAACTGACCACACTATTAGATGAACAAGGACACAAACACCAGACAGCACTAACTCCATCAGAAAGGACAGCATCCTCAAACTAGTAGACCTGTGCCTCACTACCCACCTCACCTTCAATGACAAAACCTACAAACAAATCAATGGGACACCCATGAGATCAGCAATATCAGGCTTCTTAGCAGAAGCCGTAATGCAGAAACTCAAATGAACAGCTCTCCCCACTATCCAACCCAAGCTTTGGATCTGATATGTGGATGCCACATTAGTCATCACAAAATGGAACAAATTAAAGGAAACCTATAATACCATTAACAACATCCTTACTGGCATAAGTGTCACCAAAGATGGAGAGAACAACAACGGACTCCCCTCCCTAGATGTCACAGTGGACAAACAGTCAATGGAGAAATACGGATCAGCGTCTACAGGAAAGCAACACACGTAGACCAGATACTTAACTACAGATGCAATCATCCCAACACTCACAAACAGAGCTGCATCAGGACATATTTAAACGGACCACAATACACTACAGCACCCAGAAGAAAAAATACCTATACAGCGTATTCAAGAACAATGAGTACCCGATAAACATAGTCTGCCGATTCTGAAACAACAAAACCCAAACAAGGAGACAAAAAACACACCCAGAGACTCTAGCCACACTACCATACATCAAAGACATCTCAGAGATGACTACCAGACTACTCTGACACCTTGGCATCATAGTAGCCCACAAACCTACCACCACACTGAAACAGCTACTGATGAACCTAAAGGACCCTGTACCAACAACCAGCAAAACAAATGTCATTTACAAAATACCCTGCAAGGACTGCAACAAACACTACATCGGACAGACAGGCAGGAAACTAGCCACCAAAAGACATGACCAGCTATTACTAGTATCCTTAGACATAGACGAAGGAGGACACCACCTTAAGAGACCAAGACACACAAATAGAAAGCAGGACAGGACACCAGCACTTCACCAGAGGCTCACTGATGATGTTACCAAGCATGGTGAGGAAATATCTGAGAATACACCTGCCAGCTCAGCGGGCAAACTTAAAACCTAAATATACCATGCCTCAGGGCATTCTTGCCTGCAGCATATGAGATAAGACAACATTGGCAGAGTCACATGAATATCTGCCATACACATGGTGGGTGGTGTTCCCACGTGTAATGATACTATCTGTGAGGATGTTCTGACATGTCTTGCAGTAATCATCATGACAGGGTTGTATGGTGTTGTGGTCGATGTTGTCCTGAAGGCTAAGCAGTTTGCTGCGAACAATGGTCTGTTTGCGATTTGGCAGTTGCTTAAAGGTGAGAAGTGGAGGCATGGGCAAGATCTTGGCGAGATGCTCAACATCATCGATAATGTGTTGAAGGCTGCGAAGAACATGGCATAGTTTCTCCATTCCAGAGAAGTACTGGATTGCAAAGGGTACTCTGTGTCTGTCTTCTGAAGAGTTCATTACAGTTTCTCGACCTGGTGATTAATAAATTAAACGTCATATCCTATTCTTACGAGGGTGTCCTTCAACACCATCAGATGTCCAGCACATTCCTCCTCATCTGAACAGATCCTCTGAATGCGTAGGGCTTGTCCGTAAGCAGTTTCAATATATTTAGGGTGGAAGCTGGAGAAGTGCAGCATCATGAGGTTATCTGTAGACTTGCGGTAGAGTGAGGTATTGAGATGACCATCTTTGATGGAGATGCAGGTGACCAAGAATGAAACTGATTCTAAAGAGCAGGCCATGGTAAGTTTAATGGTGGGCTGAAACTTGTTGATGTCACTGTGTAGTTGTTTCAGTGATTCCCTGCCTTGAGTCCATAGAAAGAAAATGTCATCAATGTATCTAGTGTATAAAGTTGGTCAGATGCCCTGCACAGCAAAGAAGTCTTGCTTGAAATTGTGCATGAGAATGTTGGCATTTGGGGTGCAAATCTGGTCCCCATGGCTGTTCCGTGTGTCTGGATGAAGAACTGGCTGTCGAAGGTGAAGAATTTGTGGTTGAGGATGAAGGTGAAGAATTTGTGGTTGAGGATGAAGGTGAAGAATTTGTGGTTGAGGATGAAGCAGATGAATTGTTTTATGGTGCCTGGAGATTGGCAGTTGGTGGTATTGAGTGCTGAGGCAATTGCAGCGATGCCGACATTGTGGGCGATGTTGGTGCAGAGTGCCAAAACGTCCATTGTGATGTGGAATGTTCTCGTTTGACTGGTCCATGTAAGAAATCTGTAGTGCTGCGACAGAAGCTGAGGGTTCTTTGTACAATGGGTTTCAAGATGCCCTCAATATAGCCAGAAAGGCTTTCACACTGGGTCCTGTTGCCTGATACAATGGGACGTCCAGGTGTGTTGTCTTTGTTTATCTTTGGAAGATGACAGAAGAGCCATACATGAGAAGTATGTGGGATGAGAGCATGTAGGGTACTCTGAAGGGCTTGATCAAAAGTTTTGATCAATCTGATGAGTTCTTTGGTCGGATCGGCAGGCAGTTGTCTGTGGTGTTCCTGGTTGTTTTGCCTCGGGGCAGTGACTTGAAAGAAAATTCTAGGATTTGCATTTTAATAAATCAAAACCTGCATCTCCTTTCTAACTGATTAAAGATTTAATAGGAGAGAGTCAGCCATTTTAGGTTTGTTCAGTTGTATGACCCATTGATCTTTTACTTATAAATTCTGTGTCTGATGTTTCCTGTGTCACTACATATGGTGAAGGAACAATGCTCCAAAAGCTAGTGTATAACCTGGTGTCATGTGATTTTTGACCTTAGCCAACCCAGTCCAACACCAGCACTTCCACATCAAGTCATCATGTCCAACAGTGTTATGCAACCATCACCTAACAACTGTGAGTATCCTTTACAGAAAGGGCTTTTTAAGCTGTGAACTCCTTAAATTATGCTACAAAGGAAACCTGACCACAGTTACTTCACTTTTCTCTCTACTCCTGGGACTGCTTTTAGCCTCCAGGCCAACAGAAATGAAAGGAATTCTTACTTGTCCACTCTAACCTGACACTGTCTAGGCAACCAAGCTTAAGCTGTAAAAATGTTTGGAGTCTTCCAGAGGTGAAGAAGTAAACCTCATCTAGGAGCACCAGGTCACCCACCAACCCTTCAATATAATAGGTGCTTGTGACTGAGACCATGGTCTCCGCCAAGGGGATGCCTCTGGAGTCTGACTCCTCCCCCACACTGAGTAAGTGGTCCAGAATCAGTGGTTAGAATTGCCCCACCCCATACCCCACCGTCCAGGATAAACAAGACAGAATCCTCTGCGGAATCTCCTAAATTATGTAATGATAGCTGAATAGGATTCTGCTCCACTCCCAGCACCAGATCACCCGGCTACCCAAGAAAAGAATCACAAGTGCCTGAATTGTCTGACATAAAATCCTGGCAAGAGTGAGGGGGCCTTTCGCATCCACCTCAGTATCCACAGACTCAGCAGTGGGGTGTTGGCACCACAATCCTATGCCAGGTTAGGCAAAACTGGATATCAAGTTGGCCATCAGTGAGTGCAGTAACATAGGCCAATGCAGCTCAGCCTCAGAGATGTTTAACACCGTTGAAGGAACTGCAGTTGGGGGGGGGGGGCAACAGGGTGAATGACGAGCAATGATTGTCCTTCTCTGCCTGAAGGGGCGGAGGAGTGATGCTTCTTCTGTTTAAGGTTATTGTTCCAGAGGCCTCCTAATCACCCCTCCATGCTTTTGACCCCCAAACTGACACAACTGGTCATGGATGGGGATCACAAAATGCAAGGACTTGACAGATCTTGGCCAAGTGATGACCCATCATGCTTGCGTCCTGACAAAAATACATCAAGCTTAGGGGCAGTTCTTGGGATGCCACCTCTAAATGTTCTGCCTTCTTCCACACTTTTCTTCTGTGCAATTTCTCCCCCTCCGTCTCACCAGCGATGGTGGTAATAGTGTTTGCCAGTGTAGATTCCCTTCGCAAGGTCTCAGATTGATTGGCGAGGGTGTGGGGTTGCGTGCTGGCATGATGTGGCATTGCCTGCCAATGGCCCCCTCAGTGGAGTACACAGTTTTGGAGGATGAGTAATTTTTCCTATGTACTTGTCCTTCCCCTCCTCCAATAGGCAACAACAATAGCAAGAATTGCAAAACTGCAACATTCCTTGGTTGTCATTCCTTTCTAGCAAAACTAAGTCTCCAAGGTTTTCTTTCAGACTTCTCTCTCCTGTATCAGTAAACAGTCGACCAGTCTGCCTCGTCTTCAACCAGCAGCAGGCAGTGTTGTCTTGTGACCGGGCCAGTCTTGCACCCAAATAGCCTGCAAGTAACAACTGCCAAGGGTCTTAAATCAAACAGGGTGTGCCCAACAACTGAAGACTGTTATTTGGAAACAGAAACATCTCTCCTACATGCAATCTTCTGTACCAACAGTTCCCAGAAGCAAAACTCCTCTGCATAGAACCAACCACTAAATTGTGGTTGGGGAAACATCATCTCCCCCACTTTCACAATAGATTTAGCACAAGAATGCTGAATAGCCTGGATAGAGTGGATTTGAGAAGATGTTTCCATTGATAGGAGAGACTAGGACCCGAGGCAACAGCCTTAGAGTAAAAGGAAGACCTTTTAGAATGGAGATAAGGAGAAACTTCTTCAGTCAGAGAGTGGTGAATCTATGGAATTCACTACCACAGAAGGCTGCGGAGGCCAGATCATTAAGTATATTTAAGACAGAGATAGAAATGTTATTGACTGTCAAGCTCCTTCAACAGGGAGAATGCAGGAGAATGGGGTCGACGAAATTATCAGCCATGATTGAATGGCAGAGCAGACTTGATAGGTTGAATGGCCTAATTTCTGCTCCATTGTCTTGTGGTCTTAATTAATTTTCCTATCTTACAGGGTCATGGGCCCATTTGATGAACTGTGATGCGGAGGTGTCGGACTGGAATGGACAAAGTCAGAAGTTACACAACTTCTGACCCAGGCTATAGACACAGGATTTGTTCAGATGAAGAGGAACGTGACGGGCCATTGGAAGTACTCAAGAATGCCCTCATAAGAATGGGGTATGATGCTTAACTCATCAACTGCCAGTTTCCGACGTGCCACAGCGAGAAACCAGAATGACCTCCTCAGGAGACAGACACGAACTGTAATTGACAGGATACGCTTCATTGTCCAGTACTTCCTGGGAGCCCAAAAAACTACGCCGTGTTCTTCGCAACCTACAGCACATTATCAATGAGGATGAGCACCTCGCCCAGACCTTCCCCACAACTCCACTTCTCACCTTTAAACAACTACCAAACCTCAAACAGATCATCACTGTTTGCAGCAAACTGCCTGGCTTTCAGGACAACACAATACAACCTTGTCAGAGCAGATGCTTCAAGACGTGTCAGAGTGTGGACACGGATACCATCATTATATGTGGGGACACCTCCCACCATGGACACGGAGGTACACATGTGATTTGTCCAACGTCGGCTTTCTCATACCCTGAGACATGGTACATTAGTGAAACCAAGCACAAGCTATGGATACGGATGAATGGACATTGCACAACAATCAACAGACAGGACCGTTCCTTCCCAGTTGGCGAACATTTCAGTGGTCCAGGACATTCGACCTCTGACCTTCAGGTGACCATTCTCCAAGGCGGACCACGGGACAGGCAACAACGCAAAATGGCTGAGCAGAGGCTGATAGCCAAGTTCAGTCCCCATGGGGATGGCCTCAACCGGCACCTTGGGTTCATGTCACACTCCAGATGACCCCACTGCACTGCGAGCGCGCGCGCACATACACTCCTACAGACCCAAACACTCATGCAGACCCTCTCTCATAAATAAGCTCTCTCTCATATGCTCACACATACACTTCCACACTCGTACCCATACATGCACCCTCTCAAGGACTTATACCCTTTTACACTCTCGCTCACACACAGACACACACCCTCTCACAAACATCCACATACACTCACACACATATAGGTTTGTGAAGTAAATTTGTACTTGCAGAATTACATTTCACTTTGCTCTTAAATTGCATGAATCCATATAACATTCTGTAAATCCCTTTATTAGATTAGAATCAGTCTGAACACTGGGGCACAGTCAGCCTCACACAGGGCAACTCACACCTTCAATTCATTATCTGGGCTGACATGGTACCTATTGTTAAAGTTCACTTGAGAATGTAACTTTAAAAAGCTTCTGGGATTTACATATGAAAGAGCCGAAACCAACATGGTCATTCTAAAAAATGAGAGACTTAACAAACAATCCAGATCTTTTTCAAAATATAATTTCAGTTACATCACACTGTAAACTTTTGCTATAAATCTGTGTCGAATGAGCTTATACTTCACAACCACCTGATGAAGGAGCAGCGCTCCAAAAGCTAGTGCTTCCAAATAAATCTGTTGGACTATAACCTGGTGTTGTGCAATTTTAAACTTTGTACACCCCAGTCCAACACTGGCATCTCCAAATCAAGGCTATAGTCCAACAGGTTTATTTCAGAGCACTGCTCCTTCGTCAAATGAAGTATCACTTCACCTGACGAAAGTCCAACATTCTGAAAGCTTGTGATTTCAAATAAACCTGTTGAACCAAAACATGGTGTTGTGTGACAACTGACTTGGTTAACAGTGTTAAAGGATGACCACTAATAAGTCTAAGTGAGAACAGGCATTCTCCTAAACAATGTGGGATTTATTGCATGTACAAGTTGTACAGTCTTACATCGAACATAGAACAGTACTGCATAGGACAGGCCCTTCAGCCCTCGATGTTGTGCCAACCTTTTATCTTACTCTAAGATCAAACTAACCTACATACCCTTCATTGTACTATTATCCATGTGCCTATCCAAGAGTTGTTTAAATGTCCTTAATGTATCTAACTCTACTATCACCACTGGCAGTGCATTCCACTCTCTGTGTAAAGAACCTACCTCTGACATCTCCCCTAAACCTTCTTCCAATCACCATAAAATTATGTCCCCTCATGATAGCCATTTCTGCTCTGGGAAAATGTCTGACTATTCACCCTATCTATGCCTCTGATCATCTTGTACACCTCTATCAAGCCACTTTTCATCTTTCTTCATTCCAATGAAAAAAGCCTTAACTCCCTCAGCCTTTTTTGCCCTCCAGTCCAGGCAGCATCCTGGTAAATCTTTTTTGCATCCTCTCAAAAGCTTCCACATCCTTCCAATAATGAGGCAACTACAACTGAACACAATATTCATTCCTGACGAAGGGCTTTTGCCCAAAATGTCGATTTTCCTGCTCCTCGGATGCTGTCTGACCTGCTGAGCTTTTCCAGCACCACTCTAATCTAGACCCACAATATTCCAAGTCTGGTCTAACCAGGGTTCTATAGAGCTGTAGCATAATTTTGCGGCTCTTAAACTCAATCCCCCCCTGATGAAAGCCAACACACCATATCCATCATCCTGGTGAGTTGTTGTCTGAGAGTGGCTTTTGGTTTGTGTGCTGTTATGAGTCCTAGTGGTCGCAGAAGTCTGGCTGTCAGTTCAGAAATGTTTTTGATGTATGATAGTGTGGCTTGTCCTTTGGGTTGTGGCATGTCCTCATTCCGTTGTCTTTCTCTTAGGCATCTGTTGATGAAATTGTGAGGGTATCTGTTTATGGCGAATACATTGTATAGGTGTTTTTCATCCTCTTTTTGCAGTTCTGGTGTACTGCAGCCACTCTCAGACAACAACTCACCAGGACAAAGGACCCAATACCCAGCATGAGCAAAACCAATGTAGTGTACAACATCCCATGCAAGGACTGCACAAAACACTACATAGGACAAACAGGAAGACAGCTAACGATTCGTATCCATGAACACCACAAGCCACAAAACCACACGACCAGTAGCCACACACTCAGATGACAAACAACATGAGTTCGACTGGGACAACACTACTATTATAGGACAAGCCAAAGAGAGAACAGCCAGGGAATTCCGAGAGGCATGGCACTCATCCACATACTCAATCAATAAGCACATCGACCTGGACCCAATATACCGGCCACTACAGCGGACAGCTGGAACTGACAACCGGAAGCGGCAGATTCAAACCACTATAAATGCCGGAGGAAACATCACAGAAACGGTTCACAGGAGGCTCCCAAGCACTGAGGATGTCACCTAGACAGGGGACGAAACGTCTGCAACACAAATTCCCAGCTCGGCGAACAGAACAACAACAACGAGCACCCGAGCTACAAATCTTCTCCCAAACTATGATATTGTCTAATGGAATGGCCTCTGGAAATCAAGTGAACCGCCCATTATTATTAACACATACTGATTCCCACTTTTTGTTTTAGGTCTGACAAAATCAATTAAGACTAGTGAAAAAGGTTCCTCAGTTGCAGGAATAGTATTAAAAGGTACAAGTTTTATTACTGCCTGTGGTTTTCCAATTACCTGACATAAATGAAATTTCTTGAAAATTCAATTTACATCCTTGTGCAGTCCGGGTGAGTAAAACTTATTTTGCATTTTAGCTTGAGTTTTTCTCACTCCTAAATGAACCCTTAGTGGCAGTCCATGAGTCACTAACCACACCTCCTTTCTATAACCCACCGGCAATACAATTTGGTGAACTTCTGCCCATTTCTCACCTGTCTGATGATGTGACGGTCTCCATTTCCTCATTCAGACTTTATTTTTAAGGGAGTAACTTCCAGGGACACATTCAAATTCTTTTTTTGGTGTATGCCTTTTGATACAATCTCTTTAAATTTTCATCTTTCTGCTGTAACTCAGTTAATTTATTTGAGCTAAAGATGTCTGCTTTGTCATCTATCTGCTCCTGGCTTGTCTCCACCATCTGATCAAACAGGCTCTCTTATAATTCCACTTCAACTTTCTTATCTGCATTGTTTGATCTCCCCTGTTTCAATAGTGAGTTTGTGACCTCGTTACCTCACAATCAAGAAATATCCCAGGATGTGTGCCCTGAAATAGTTCTGATTCGGAGATGCCGGTGTTGGACTGGGGTGTACAAAGTTAAAAATCACATAACACCAGGTCATAGTCCAACAGGTTTAATTGGAAGCACACTAGCTTTCGGAGTGACGCTCCTTCATCAGGTGACAATCACCTGATGAAGGAGCGTCGCTCCAAAAGCTAGTGTGCTTCCAATTAAACCTGTTGGACTATAACCTGGTGTTGTGTGATTTTTAACTCTGAAATAGTTCAGTTGTCTGAGTTTCCACTGCTTTTCAACCATAGTAGGCAGCACTCCTACCTGTGAACGAACTATATTGTTAGCAAGGAAACATTGTATTCCTGGAGTTGGGAGTTTGTTGATTACTTGTATCACGACTTCTCCACTCTTCACTCAACACTCTTACCTCACTTTACATAATTGAGCATTTCACGGCTCACCATGAATTCCCGTTACTAGTACTTTTTGTGGAAATAGTCCTTAAGATGTAAGCGTCCTCATCTTTCAATAACACACATTGAGAGGATCCTGTATCTCTTGCTTTTGTAATTTCCTTACCTGCTGCTCCTGGCCTATGTGAGTAAATTTTATCTTTGCGGTTATACGGCTTATGATGATCTGGCACTCCCTCCTTAACCAACCTCTGACCAGCTTGTACAATCTGGTGCAGCTTTCTAGCCTCCACTGTGCTTTCCATGGCCACTCCAACAAAATTCAGTCTTATCCTGTTTTCCTACATCTGGCTTCCCAGTGCTTTTCGTAACCCATCAACACTGTGATTTCATGTGACCTACTTTATTGCAGTGAAAACACCAGAGCTTTCTAATTTCTGTGTCCCCTTCAAGCGTTTCCTTTTTACCCTGTGGTAAGTTATCCTGATGATCTTCACTGAGATCTATCTTTCCCTTTGCACGTGAGGATTTCTCTTTACCCCAATTTCTATCCTTTACAGATTTATGGACCAACTCAATCATCAGTCATTTCAGCTGCTAATCTTACCGTTTTAACTTTCTGCTTTTCTACATGAGTTTTGACTATTTCTGGAAGTGAATTTTTGAACTCCTCCCAATAATCGTCTAAGAGTGTCATAGATTTGCTCTATTTTTATGCCCTTACCCACCTATCAAAATTACTTGGTTTGATCCTTTCAACCTCAATGTAGGTTTGACCAGGGTCCCTCCTTAGATTCTTGAAACACTGTCTGTAGCTTCTGGCACAAGCTCATACGCACTTAAATGGATTTCTTCACCTTCTCACACACCCCAGATCCTCCTCTGACAGTGATGTGAATACCTCACGAGCTCTATCTACAAGTTTTGTTTGGATCAGTAAAACCCACAAGGTCACTGGCCACTGCATTTGTTTAGCCACCATTTCAATTGAGATGAAAAAGGCTTCCACATCCTTCTCATCAAATTTAGGCAATGCTTGAATATATTTAAATCGTTTCTCACCAGCCCTTTGGCTACCATAGATTTGCTCATCCTAACTCTCTTCCTCGCTAACTTATCTTCAGCTTTCATCTCCATCCTTTGAAGCTTACCTTGCTATCTAAGTCTGAAGTTCAGACTCCCTCGCTTTCTTCCTTTCTCTCTCTCCTTTTCTCTCTTTTCCCTCTCTTTGTTCTGCTAAAGTGATTTGTTCTTTTACTCTTTCCTCTGCTTTTAATCGAAAATCAAACTGTTTCATTTCTGTTGCCCTTTCCTTGTCTTTGCCCCTAACTCAAGCTGCTTCATTTTCAATTGAATTTTAGCCATCTCTAAAGATTCTGACGGAGTTTCCAGCAAATTTAAATGTTGAGCTATTGCTGTAATTATCTCTCCTATCGTCACGGAAGGAGGCAGCTCCAACTCCAGCTTGTCTGCTAATTCCAACAGCTTGGCCTTAATCACCTTTTAAAAAACCCCCAAGGTCAATTCTTCCACCCCCAGAAATATCGGGTGACTGAAAGAGCCATTGCTATCCCAAGCACTGTTTAAACCGATCGAATTCAACACCTGGAACAACAGACACTAATACCTACCACTCGTTACCTTCGAGGCCAGCAATCCTAATCCCAATTGGAACTACAGAACAAATCCCGCAAAGAGCCCCTAGTTTGTTATGGATCAGGCCAGACCGCCTCAAAACATTTCAAGAAAGTAGCCCAGACCCTAACTTTGCTCATTGTTTTCAGCAGGTGTACAGTGAATATTCCAGAAGTGATGTAGCTGGCCAAACCACTTAGTTTTAAACAAAATAGAATTTATTTGCAATATTGCCAGATGAAACACTCTAAATCATGACAAACAAAGAGTTCAGAATATAGAATAACAACCTATCCAAATACCCAACAGACTATTCCAACTTAATCCCAAATTCCTGCAATAATCCCCATAAACACTTGTTAGCACAAAAGGTAAATCAATCACAGGGTCTTACAGGAGAGAGAGATAACAGAGATATTCAGCATGGAATAAATTCTTCCATGGAGCTGTTTCTTGAACCAACAGCCTCCTGACTGTCGGCTTTCAGCGAACAGCCAGACTGTTAAAAACCAAACCAAACCAAACCAAGTCAAAGAAAAGCTGACCTGGGAGAACTGGCCATTTCCCTTTCATTGTACAGGTTTTTTTTTTTTACAAACTTGAAAACCTTTTTCCTGAAGCAGTATCTGTTAGCTCTAATCAGACTGATCCTAAAACCCTTCAAATCTAGATTTTCGGAATCGCTGCTTTTACAACCTCTCTGAAAAAGAAGCCAAGGACAACATAGGCTCGTTGAAGGAGCTGTATTGTCACAAATATTAACCTTTCCATTGCCTTCTATAATAACCTGCACTTGCAGCCAGCCACTCTATTGAAAACAGCCCTTCCAGTTATTTTCTAGTGAATGGCAACTGACGTGAGTTTGGTTGTGGGGGATTCAATGGCATAATGAACAATAAACAGTGTACAGGTTTTACACAGAAATAGAATTCAACACTATCCTATTGACAATGCATACCCTGATTGGATTGTTCACTGTATCACACAAGTTTGCAAATGGACTAGGAGCTATCATTGCTGGATCTGAAAAGTGCCCACATTATTTCACATTAGCTGGGAAAGCCAAAATATTGCAAAAAAAAAGGTTAAGCTAATCATTTTACACCATTACAATGTTAAATGAGTGGTATTTTCCCTGGTTGAGCAACTGACAGTTAACTGCCAAACCTTGTTTCAAATTTTAAACCAAGCAGGTTGATTCTGATCTCTCAGACAATACCTTCATTAATAAGCCAAAGAATAACTGTCACCTATTACTTGAGTTGGAATCGGTGCAATTTGTCTATGTGCTGTTACTATATGTAAGGAATAACACCCTGCAGGTCAATTTATACAGCTTCCAGTACATACAAGTGCACATTGCAAGCCTGATTGATCATCTTAAATATATTCTGCATATTTCTTCACACATTCAAAATTATTTAGCACGTCATCAAATTGTGGAATTGTATCTAATATTGGACACTTTTTAAGTTTCTCCAGCACAGGCTGGGTGGATACTGTTTGTTGCAAATAGCCAAGAGGACTGTCAAGCACCATCTAGTTGGTGCATTCTCCTTAACAACATCTCCATCAATTAATATCCAATTGCCAAGCAGTTAGGTCCCATTTCCTATACGACATAAAAAGATTGGCTCTCCTTTAAACTGGTATTTCATACAAATTTGTCAGATAAATGTGTGAATAGAAATCTTCAACAAAATGTATCTCTTATCATCAATACTCAAAACATCTACTGTCAGATATGATCTTTCAGCTGCACGGCACTGCTGAACAAGTTCGAGTGCACTAATAACAACAATAACAGCAGATTAAAGGTAATCAGTTAAGTTGGTAATGTTACTTATTTAAAAGTTCAAGATGCATGCAAGCTCAGGTACTCATTCTCTGTAAACAAAAAGAGTACATTCGAGTCTGGTACTTCTTTGAAATATGAAAGAACTTTGACAGTTTATACTCATTTGGTGCTTTCCCTACAGCAACAATTCGAGTTGATTTGCAAGCCAATCAGCCTCCTCTTCTCTATTAAATAATTGTTGTCATCATTTGAAATTTGACATTCCAGTTTTATCCTTGTAGATACAGGACAAAAGCTTCAGTAACAAATCTCTGTTTCTTGAATCACATAGAAAACATGGAAGTTCACTAGTATTTGCAATGTAAATGTTTCAAATCACACTTGTCCATCACACTTCTAAATATTTTTGTTAGCGTTGGAAACAATTATACAAAAATATATTCATCATGCCAACACTTAAAAAGTAATGAAGCATGGACATAGTTTAGAACTTTAATACAGCTTCAGAAGAAGGCTAATTTGTTTAAGACCTGTGCTTCTGTAAAGATTATAAAATGTGCGGAAAAGGGAATGCAGACAGATTGCTTGGGTCAGAGCCTAAAAAAGCTTCTGGGGGCATCAAAACAAATTATTCAATACTGCTGGACAACAGACACATTTTAGCAAAGCATTTCAACTTTCATTCATCAGGTTTAAAATTAAAATTACAATTTTCAGTTTATACAAAGCTTAGCAGATAATGGTCAGTCATCACTATTTTATACATCCTTCACCAGTCAACCAATTACTAGTCAGTCTTCACAGTGGAAGACACGAGTAATATCCCAAAAATTCAAGACAGTGAGTGGGCAGAGCTGAGTATGGTAGCCATCACATGGAGAAGGTGCCAGAAAAACTGAATGGCCAGAAGGTGGATAAATCACCTGAACCAGATGGACTACATCTCAGAGTTCTAAGGGAGATAGCTGAAGAGGTAGTGGAAGAATTAGTGGTGATCTTTCAGGAATCACTAGAATCAAGAGGAGTCCCAGAAGACTGAAAAATCACTAACATGACACTCCTGTTTAAAAAGGGAGTAAGGCAAAAGATAGAAAATTACAGACCAATTAGCCTAGCCTCAGTCGAGGGTAAGATCCTGGAATCCATTGTGAAGGATGAGATTTCTGAACACTTGGAAGTATATCATAAAATAGGGCAAAGTCAGCATTGTTTCATCAAGGGGAGGTCATGCCTGACAATTCTTTAAGGAAGTAACAAGCAGGTTAGATAAAGGAGAGCCAATGGATGTTATCTACCTGGACTTCAAGAAGGCCTTTGACAAGGTGCTGCACAGGAGGCTACTGATTAAGCGAAGGGGCCATGGTGTCAGAAGCAAGGTGCTAGCATGGATAGAAGCTTGGCTGTTTGGCAGAAAGCAGAGAGTGGGGATAAAAGGGTCCTTCTCAGGATGGCAGCCAGTGACAAGTGGTGTTCCACAATGCTCAATGTTGGAACCACAACTTTTCACTTTAGACATTAATGATCGAGATGAAGGAACTGAGGGAATTCTGGCGAAATTTGTAGATGATACAAAGATAGGTAGAGGTTCAGGCAGCATTGACAAGGTGGGGAGGCTGCAGAAGGATTTCAACAGGTTAGGAGAGTTGGCAAAGAAGTGGCTGATGGAGTACAATGTGGGAAAGTGTGAGGTCACGCACTTTGGGAGGAAGAATAGGGAATGGACTGTTTTCTAAATGGGAGAAATTTCAGAAATCTGAAGTAAAAGAGACTTGGGAGTTCTAGTTCAGGGTTGTCTCAAGGTGAACTTGCAGGTTGACTCAGTACTTAGGAAGGCAAATACAAAGACGGCATTTATTTTGAGAAGACTTGAATATAAAAGCAGAGATATATCTATGAGGCTCTGGTCAGACTACATTTGAAATACCGCACAGTTTTGGGCCCCATATCTAGGAAGGATGTACTGGCCTTGGAGCACTCAGAGGAGGCTAACAAGATTGGTCCCAGGAATGAAGACACTGGGTTTATACTTGATAGAGTTTAGAAGGATGGCGGGGTGGGGTTAGAACATAGAACATAGAAAAAACAGCGCAGTACAGGCCCTTTGGCCCTCGATGTTGCGCCAATCCAAGCCCACCTAACCTACACTAGCCCACTATCCTCCATATGCCTATCTAATGCCCGTTTAAATGCCCATAAAGAGGGAGAGTCTACCACTGCTACTGGCAGGGCATTCCATGAACTCACGACGGGCTGAGTAAAGAATCTACCCCTAACATCTGTCCTATACCTACCACCTCTTAATTTAAAGCTATGCCCCTCGTAATAGCTGACTCCATACGTGGAAAAAGGTTCTCATGGTCAACCCTATCTAAACCCCTAATCATCTTGTACACCTCTATCAAGTCACCCCTAAACCCTCTTTTCTCCAATGAAAACAGCCCCAACTGCCTCAGCCTTTCTTCATACGATCTTCCTACCATACCAGGCAACATCCTGGTAAACCACCTCTGCACCCGTT
>NC_057719.1:94319892-94353419 GCF_004010195.1 Chiloscyllium plagiosum | reverse complement strand
GTCGTGCCTCACCGCATCATAATTTCCCTGCCCCCAGCTATAACTCTTGCCCTGCAGTGCACACTTATCCCTCTCCATCACTAGAGTAAAAGTCACCGAATTGTAGTCACTGCCCCCAAAGTGCTCACCTACCTCCAATTCTAACACCTGGCCTGGTTCGTTACCCAGAACCAAATCCAGTATGGCCTCACCTCTTGTTGCTTCTAACTGAAGCATACAGAATACTGAATGGCCTGGACAAAGTAATGTTGGGAAGGTTTTATTCTAACACCTGGCCTGGTTCGTTACCCAGAACCAAATCCAGTATGGCCTCACCTCTTGTTGCTTCTAACTGAAGCATACAGAATACTGAATGGCCTGGACAAAGTAATGTTGGGAAGGTTTTTCCATTGATAGGAGAAACTAGGACTCTAGGGCATAGCTTGAAATCAAGGGAAGACCTTTTGGAATGGACATAAGGAGAAACCTCTTCAGCCAGAGAGTAGGGAATCTATGGAACTCATTGCCACAGAAGGCTGTGGAGGCCAGGTCATTGAGTACACTTAAGACTGAGAAAGGTAGATTTTTAAGTATAAAGGGGATCAAGGCTTATGGGGACAATGGGGTTGAGAAACTTATCAGGCATGTTTGAATGGTGGAGTAGACTCTTTGGGCTGAATGGCCTAATTTCTGCTCCTAAGTCTTATGGTCTTAATCAGCATTTTCCTACAGTATAAGTGTTAGTTTCCCCTTACATTAGTATTATTGCAAATTGTCCTGATCAATTTGACCAAAAGACAAATTATTGGACCTCGGAAGGACCATGGGATTATTATGTGTGAATTGCATATCATGTGTTTGTAAAAACTACAGGAAGGTTGTGGGGGTTTTGGAGACAGTGTAGAAGAAGTTTACCAGGATGCTAAAACAGAAATTGCTGGTTAAGCTCAGCAGGTCTGACAGCATCTGTGAAGACCAATCAGAATTAACATTTCAGGTACAGTGATCCTTCCTCAGAACTAGTTGCTGCCGGACCTGAGTTTTTCCAGCAATTTCTGTTTTTGTTTCTGATTTACACAGCATCAACAGTTGTTCTGGTTTTTACCAGGATGCTTCCGGGATTTGAGGATAAGAGCTATAAGAGAGGTTGGATAGACTAGGGATATTTTTTTCTGAACCATCAGAGGCTGCAGGGAGACTTGATAGAAATTTAAGACATTATGACAGATATAGCTAGGGTTGACAGTCAGAATCATGTAAGGCAAGAAGGAGAATATCATCATGGCTGTGCTGTGTCAAGTACACCAAATCCAGACATCCTGCCTGGCCAGTATCTAACTGGAGTTTCACACTATGGGGTTGAGAACCAAGAATAGATGATAAGTACAATGTTTTTCAGTGTCAGCAACATCTTCAGAACAAACAGACTGAAAAAAAAATTAGACACAAGTCACTAGAAATAGCATTTTGTTCTACAAGTGAACCTCATTAAGTCTGCATCTGTATTAAATCAAATGTGAAATCCAATGGGGTAGAGCTCTTTGGAGTATTAACTAACTTGATGATAGAAGTTCCAAATCACTATTGTCATGGGAAAGCCATCCTTAGGTTCTTTTGCCCTGTAACTCAACTGTCATAATACAAACAGCTGATTTCTATTATTGGCAAAGAACCACCAGGCCTTTCGGGTGGTTATGAGCAGAATTATGAAAAGGAGTGATTAAAAAAAAGGAAATAATTGATAAAGTAGACTCCAAAGCGCATTGTTTTGAAACAAGCAAGGCACTTCCTGAGGAGCAAGGGAAAGGTCAATCCACGCCATGCTATGCATCATTTCATAGTTGGCTGAATTACTTTAATGGGAAAGTTCCAAGATCAAATATCTGTCTTGCCCTTAGATATGGACTACAACTGTGAAGACATAGAAATACAAAATAAGGAAGATGAGGTTAAATCGAATCCTCATTTGTTTGGAGTCATAATTACTTGCAAACCATTTGATCTCACATCAAACATTAATCAGTGTAGTTTTAAGTCCTTGAAAAATTGTTGTAGCCCTTCAGAGAATTTATGAAAGCAGTTTCTAATATTCATGTTATTCTATCTTCATTAAAGGTTGCATTTTGCTTATGGCAGATAGTTAACAGTAGACTCCCACAATAACATTGAGCAATTTGAGCCACTCTAATATCATACTATGTAAAATCAACTGAGATGCTACAGTATCAAATGATTTGAATTGACATGATACTGAATTTTATTTCAATGCAGAGGAAAAACATATTATTCTGCAACATCCTGTTATCCCAATAGACACTGGAGTTCAAATTCAGGCCAAAGAAAATGAATATTTGTTCTCAAGGAGATCTGGTTTAGTGCCTCTCCCCTCCCTGACAGCTGTTAAGGGTCACCACTAAGCAGAATTCTCACAGTTTGAATCTAAACCTCAGACATGACTCAACTGCTGAAAGCAAAATCCATCTGTATAAACAGCTATGTTTGGAATTGAAATGATGTAGCCACTAAACACTTGGTTACCTCTTTTATTGAGATCTACAAAAAAAAGACAAAATTCAGCAATGCAAGAGATCCAAGCAATTTGTAAGAATGAAAGCAAACTCCATTAAATTTCGATTTTCACTGCATCCTTAAGGTTTGAACAGATACTTGATATTAATTGTTTCTCCAAAATATTTTTACTAGTCTTCTTCAAAATTAAATCATTAGAATGGTCAGATTATATCAAAGCAAAACACTAGAGATAAATGTAATTCAAGATGCATTTTAAAGTTTGGTATAAATGAAGATGCACTTTCACAGTTATCTTATGATTAGGATCATTTTAAAATTGAAAAAATAACACATTCATCTTAAACTGAAATATTACATGTGCTGAATGAAGAAAGTCAAAGAAAATTTGTCTAATAACTGCAGCAATGCTTCATAAGCTTAATATTTACTTTATGAACTTACAGGAGAAAGTGAGGACTGCAGATGCTGGAGATCAGAGCTGAAAAATGTGTTGCTGGAAAAGCGCAGCAGAATCGAAGTTTCGGGCATAAGCCCTTCTTCAGGAATGAGGAGGGTGTGCCAAGCAGGCTAAGATAAAAGATAGGGAGGAGGGAGGAGGGGGAGGGGTGTTGGGAATGCGATAGGTGGAAGGAGGTTAAGATGAGGGTGATAGGCCGGAGAGGGGGTGGGGGCGGAGATGTCGGGAACNNNCGATTCTCCTGTTCCTTGGATGCTGCCTGACCTGCTGCGCTTTTCCAGCAACACATTTTTCAGTTTATGAACTTACAGATTTTTGAAATGACTGTAAATAAAATAATATCTTGAAAACATCATTGGAACTGTAGAAGAATGCTTTTTTTCAGCTTTGACAGTTGAAAAATAATTTTGTTGATGACACAAGAGATTAAGAACAAAGTGGCTTATGTACTATTTAATGCATTCACTCAGTGAGCGAGTTCTATCACTACAACAAAAGAGAAAAGCCAGCTTCCACACAGAGGCAGAAATAAAGAGAGGGCTTGTCAAACCATAACTTCGCAAAGTCAGAAAACAGTAAGTTGGTAGCAATCACTACTCAGCCACCAAAAAGATTTAAACTAATAAGGTTAGGTGAATTGGTCATGCTAAATTGCCCGTAGAGTTAGAGTTAGTTAGGGGGAATGGGTCTGGGTGGGTTACTCTTCAGAGGGTCGGTGTGGACTAGTTGGCCCGAAGGGCCTGTTTCCACACTGTAGAGAATCTAATCTAATCTAATCACCTATGCAATTCGCTTTTTGAAGGACACACTAGAGAAAATGAAAAATCATCTGACATTTGCTCACAGCTCTGTGCAGAATAAAATCTCAAATTCATAAATCTCTGTGGCAGAGAATAAATTTGCCGAAGTTAGCAGATATATTGATTTTTATTTGAGCGAGAAAAATAATAAACTGGTCAGGAATCAAAAGCATGAGGAAAGAACATTTAAAATAGAATCATAGGGTCATAGAGTTGTACAGCACGGAAACAGACCCTTTGGTCCAACTTGTTCCTGCCGACCAGATATCCTAAATTAATCCAGTCCCATTTACCAGCATTTGGCCCATATCTCTCTAAACCCTTCCTATTCATATACACATCCAAATGCCTTTCAGAGAGACACAGTGGCTCAGTGGTTAGCACTGCTGCCTCACAGCACCAGGTTCTCAGGTTCGATTCCAGCCTCGGGCAACTGTCTGTGTGGAGTTTGCACATTCTCCCTGTGTCTGTGTGGGTTTCCTCCCACAGTCCAAAGATGTGCGGGTTAGGTGAATTGGCCGTGCTAAATTGTCCATAGTATTAGGTGCATTAGTCAGAGGGAAATTGGTCTGGGTGGGTTACTCTTCAGAGGGTCGGTGTGGAGTGGTTGGGCCGAAGGGCCTGTTTCCACACTGTAGGGAATCTAATCTAATCACCACGGCGACTAGATTATGATTAAATGCTGTAATTGTACCAGCCTCCACCACTTCCACACAGACACGGGGAGAATGTGCAGACTCCACACAGACAGTCACCGGAGGCAGGAATCGAACCTGGGTCCCTGATGCTGAGAGGTAGCAGTGCTAACCACTGAGCCACTGTGCCCCTCCAATGCCCTCTCACTGTTAAATTTCTATCAGCCAACCCTGGCTTTAAATATTACTTAAATTCTTGCCCGTTACAATTACTAAAACAATTACAGAATTGTTTAGGAAGGCAAATTCCCAGTCTGAACATATCATCAGACTTCGTTGTGAATGTGCAGAGGTAAAGTCGAGGCATTGGAGGGTGCACAAAAACCTCCAAATGATCCATCCACTCAAAGCACCACCCGTCCCACATGTGGTAAGAGTTTTCAGATCTCATATCGAACTTGTGAGTCATCTCAGGACCCACAGAATTAGACTCAAAGCAAGGAGGAATTAGAGTTGAGGGTGTGTTGCTGGAAAAGCACAGCAGGTCAGGCAGTATCC
This sequence comes from Chiloscyllium plagiosum, assembly GCF_004010195.1. NCBI lineage: Eukaryota > Metazoa > Chordata > Chondrichthyes > Orectolobiformes > Hemiscylliidae > Chiloscyllium > Chiloscyllium plagiosum. The sequence goes on along the minus strand of NC_057719.1, from coordinate 94,348,458 downwards.
TAGAAGCAGGAAAAATCGACGTTTCAGGCCGGAGCCCTTCATCAGGAATGAGGGCTCCGGCCCGAAACATCAATTTTCCTGCTCCTCAAATGCTGCCTGATCTGCTGTGGTTTTCCAGCAACACACTCTCAACTCTGATCTCCAGCTTCTGCAGACCTCACTGTCTCCAAGGAGGAATTAGACTCAGAGCAAGTTATCCTCAAAGCTAAGGATTGCTTAACAAAGAGGAATTAAGTTGGCTTGTTGTCAATAATTACAACAATGTATCTTGTTGTAAGAATATTACTGATAAAACTCCAAGACAGAAACTGAAAATGCTAGAAATATTCAGCAAATCTGCCAACATTGGAGAGAAAGAAACATTTCATATTTCAGATTAATAACCCTTCTTCAGATCTGGAAGTACTTAGATCACTGATGTTAAACAAGGAAATGAAATAAGGAGGAAAGTGTTATGCTACTTTTCATGGTCAGTATGTTTTTAAGAAATATGCTCATGATATCATGATTGCATGACTGTATTGACCTGAGGGTATAATGGTCTCAGACCCCAACTTCCCTGAGATTATTTGAAGCTTACTCTACCGGAAGCATACTGCTCAGTTGTAAGCTACTTTCTTAGCTTTAGCCCAGGCACTGATATGCCTGTGAATGTAATGTTTGTACACAATAGCTAGTTGTAATAAATGTCTATTGATTCTTCAATGCTGTAAATGACAACAATAACAATCGTGCAAGGTTAAAAGAGATGTTGCAGTGCTTTACTGCAAGCTTTAAGCCATTAACTCTTCAGCACATTGTGATACTAGTCTTGAGCATTTCTGCCTGTGAGTGTCTGTACAGACACTACATGAAGCTGCTTACTCTTTATCTAGAGAGAGAGCAAGAGAGAAAGAAGGAAAGAAAGAAAAGAAAATTAAAATAGTCGAGAGAAGTTCCATAGCTTTAGAAACAGAGCATTGTTGGACCAACAAACCATAATTATCAATTGCATGCCACTTTCTTGACAGAGAAATTGAGTTCTTCAAACAGAAATGCACATAATCAGAATTCTGTTCACAAACGCCCAAAAAGATGTGCAGCATCTGCTGACAATTCCCAGCATCTGCTATTTATTTACTTTTATTCAACTATCAGCCACATTTGAATATTAGTAAAGAATTGTCACACAAAGCTTGAAATTTCACTTCACATTGTTCCTAGTAATGGCTGAGCCAGTGTTAAATGAAGCAGTCAGGACAGATCTTCAATGGGGTTTCATACTACTTGTTGAAACTGTGAACTTTTAAAATTCCTGTTCCTGAAACCATGTCACATTAGTTTAAATTTGGCCTATGTTTATTAATCAGTTTAAAAGTAAAATCTTGTCAATTACAGAATTAACTGGTCAGCATCCTTCCATCCACAAATGAAGATGGACAGACAAACAAATCCATTTGAGACAGTCCTTGAAAAGAATGCAAAAGATATATACCAGAATGTTCTGAAGAATGGAAATGTTAGTTACAACATTAAGTTGGACAAGCTGGGGTTGTTCTCCTTTGAGTAAAGGAGATTGAAGAAAGATCTGATTGAGGCATACAGAATTATGACACATTTTGAAAAGATTCTCAAAGGGAAACAGTTCCTATTAACTGACAATGCAAGAGCTGGAGGACACAAATTTAAAGTTTGGTGCAAGAGAGTTGGGGAGGATGTGAGGAAGAATATTGTTATGAACAGGTGCTAATGGAATTTGAACTCATGCTTACAAGAGTGGTGGAAAGAGAGATGATGAATGATTTCAAAAGGCAACTGAATGTGCACTTGAGTGAAATACAATTACAGGGTAGGGGTCAGAGTGGGACTGATATGATTGTTCTGTCGAGAATCAGCAAAGACTCAATTGGTTAAATGGTCATCCTTTTGAGCTACAATGACTCCATTTTATCTAATCAAATAGCCAGTTCACAAAGACTACCCACTGAAGACCACAAACTTTGCTCTTATATTCATACTAACATCTACTGAAGGATTAGAGAGTTAAGGTAGGGGTTACATCCTGAAGCTAAATACTGTGGATGCTGGAAATCTGAAAAGAAAATAAATAAAAATTTAAAATACCAGCAAAGTTAAGACATTGTCAGTAGATTTACTTTCTTTACTCAATGTCATCCTTCTCTGGCTACTTCCTCAAACATTGCTGAAGTATCTGTACGTTAAAATCGCGATTTTTAATCAAGGTGTATTACTTGCTTAATTAGAAGCATATATCAAGGGATAATACTAGAATATTTCTTTTCTCACAAAGAGACTCCTTGTCCAGTCCCTTCCTACTTTCATCTGCAACTCCTCAGAAGTTTTACATCAGTTTCAGAATTTCCAGTTTGTAGCCTCCAGCCACCTCCTCTTTACCATGGATGTGCAGGCCCAGTACAAGGAGGAGAAAGTGAGGTCTGCAGATGCTGGAGATCAGAGCTGAAAAATGTGTTGCTGGAAAAACGCAGGTCAGGCAGCATCAATGGAGCAGGAGAGTTGATGTTTCGGGTATAAGCCCTTCTTCAGGAACCTATACATCGATTCTCCTGCTCCTTTGATGCTGCCTGACCTGCTGCGCTTTTCCAGCAACACATCTTTCAGCTCCAAGCCCATTACAAGTTCATTCCCCCATCAAGATAGTGTCAGGGCTCTCCACTTCTTCCTGGAAGAAGACCTGAACAGTCTCCACTCACTACCACTCTCCTCTGTCTGGTTGAGCTCATCCTCACTTTGAACAACTTCTCTTTTAACTCCTCTCACTCTCTCCAGATCAAAGATATGGCCATGGGTACTCTCATGGACCCTAGTTATGCCTGTCACTTTGTGGGGTATGTTAAACGTTCCTTGTTCCAGTCCTACACTAGCCCCCACCCACGGCGGTTTCTCGGATATATTGATGTCATTAGTTCTGCTTCCTTCTCTTGTCTGGAATTGGAAAAGTTTATCAATTTCACATCCAATTTCCATCCTGCTCTCACCTTCACCTGGTCCATTCCTGAGTCCTCAACATCTCTGTTTCCATTTCTGGAGATAGGCTGGCCACCGATATCCACAAATCAACCGACTCCCACAGTTACCTTGACTATACATCCTCACATCCAGCTTTCTGTAAAGAATATTCCATTCCCCCAGTTCCTCCAACCCTGTTGCATGTTCTGATGATGCCAACTTCAAAAAAGGGGGCTTTAAAATGTCCACTTTCTTTCTCAAATGAGGATTCCCCAGCACTGTGGTTAACAGGGCTTTCAACCTATCTCCTGCACTTTGGCTCTCAACTCCGGGTGCTCCGGTTTCCTCCTACAGTCCAAAGATGTGCAGGTCAGGTGAATTGGCCATGCTAAATTGCCCGTAGTGTTAGGTAAAGGGTAAATGTAGGAGTATGGGTGGTTGCGCTTCGGCGGGGCGGTGCGGACTTGTTGGGCCGAAGGGCCTGTTTCCACACTGTAAGTAATCTAATCTAATCTAATCCCCTCTTTCTTTCGGCAACAGCAGTAGGATTTCCCTTGCCCTCACCTACCATCCCACCAGCATCCATATCCATAGGATGCCATCTCTGCCACCTCTTGCAAGTGAGGGATTCAATAACGAGAAGCCATGCGCTCAAGGTGAGAGGAGAAAAGTTTAAGAGGAAGACACACAGAAAGTACTTTACACAGAAGGCAGTAGTTGCCTGGAACGCGTTGCCAGCAGAGGTAGTAGAGGCAGGCATGTTAGATTCATTTAAGGTGCATCTGGATAGATTAATGAGTAGATGGGGAGCAGAAAGATACAGATCCTTAGGAACTGGGCAATAGGTTCAGACAGTGGATTTGGATCGTCACAGGATTGGAGGGCCGAAGGGCCTGTTCCTGGGCTGTAAGTTTTCTTTGTTAAGACGCCACCACCAGACACCTCTTGTCAGCCTTCAGCAGGGACCATTCTTTGGGACATCCTGGTCCATTCTTTGCTTACTCCCAACACTTCCCACACCCCGATAGTACCCTCCCCTGCAATCAAAGAAAGTGTAACACATAGACGACATAGAACATAGCAAAGTACAGCACAGAACAGGCCCGTTGTGTGGAGGATTAATCTTAATGTAAAATAAAATAACCTAACCTACGCACCCCTCAATTCATTGCGATCCATGTGCATGTCCAGCAGTCGCTTAAATGTCCCTAATGACTTTACCTCCACCACCACTGCTGGCAACGCATCACTTCACATTTATTCAGGTTGAACTCCATCTGCCATTTTTTTAGCCCAGCTCTGCATACTGTCTATTTCATGCTGTAGCCTGCAATAGCCCTCGATACTATCGACAGCACCTCCAACCTTTGTGTCATCTGCAAATTTATTAACCCACCTCCTCATCCTAAGTCATTTATTAAAAACTACAAAGAGCAGGGGCCCAAGAACAGAATCCTGCGGGACACCACTCACCACTGACATCCAGCCAGAATACTTTCCATCTACAAGCACTCTCTGCCTTCTGTCAGCCAACCAATTGTGAATCCAGATAGCCAAATCTCCCTGTATCCTATACCTGCTGACTTTATGAATGAGCCTACCATGGGGAACCTTATCAAATGCCTTGCTGAAGTCCACTGCTCGACTTTCATCGATCTGTCTAGTCACCTCCTCAAAGAACTCAGTAAGATTTGGGAGGCATGATCTGCCCCTCACAAAGCCATGCTGACTGTCTTTAATCACACTATGCTTTTCCAAATAGTCATAAATCCTATCCTTCAGAATTCTTTGCAAAACCGTGCTGACCACAGACGTAAGACTGACTGGTCTGTAATTGCCAGGGATTTCCCTATTACCCTTCTTGAAAAGAGGAACAACATTCGCCTCCTTCCAATCCCCGGGTACGACTCCAATGGAGAGTGAGGAAGCAAAGATCTTCACCAGCAGCTTAGCAATCTCCTTTCTCGCTTCCCGGAGCTGCTGAAGATAAATCTGGTCTGGCCCTGGGGACTTAGCAATCTTAATGTTTGCCAAAATTTCCAGCACATCAACTTCATCAACCTTGATCTGTTCAAGACTGTATCCCAGCTCCTCGAAGTTCTCATTCACAACAAGGTCCCTTTCCTTAGTGAAAACTGAAGCAAAAAACTCATTTAGGGCTTCCCCTATCTGCTCAGATTCCACGCACAAGTTCCCTCCGCTATCCCTGATCGGCCCTACCTTCTCCCTGATCATTCTCTTATTCCTCACGTATGAGTAAAATGCATTTGGGTTCTCCATAATCCTTCTTGCCAAGCATTTGTCGTGCCCCTTCCTGGCTCTCCTCAGTCCATTTCTAAGCTCCTTTCTAGCAAGCTTATAATCCTCTAAAACTGTGCTAGATCAGTGCTTCCTCCACCTTGCAGAAGCTACCTTCTTCCTTTGGACGAGAAGCTCCTCTGTTCTTGTCATCCATGGTTCCTTAATCTTACCCCTTCTTACCTGTCTCTGAGGAACAAATTTGTGCATCACTCACAACAACTGCTCCTTAAACAGTCTCCACATGTCTGCTGTGGCCTTTCTGTGGAACTACTGCTCCCAATCTGTACTTCCCAACTCCTAGGTAAAAACAAGGACTGCAGATGCTGAAAACCAGAGTCGAGATTAGAGTGGTGCTGGAAAAGCACAGCAGGTCAGGCAGCATCCAAGAAGCAGGAGGGGAAAATGAGGAAACTGGTGAAATCCACATTGATGCCATGGGATTGAAGTGTTCAGAGGCAGAAGACGAGGCATTCTTCCTCCAGGCTTCGGATGGTGAGGGAGCGGCGGTGGAGGAGGCCCAGGATCTCCATGTCCTCGGCAGAGTGGGAGGGGGAGTTGAAATGTTGGACCACGGGGCGGTCGGGTTGATTGGTGCGGGTGTCCCAGAGATGTTCCCTAAAGCGCTCTGCTAGGAGGCGTCCAGTCTCCCCGATGTAGAGGAGACCTCATCGGGAGCAATGGATACAATAAATGATATTGGTGGATGTGCAGGTGAAACTTTGATGGATGTGGAAAGCTCCTTTGGGCGTTGGATGGAGGTGAGGGAGGAGGTGTGGGCGCAGGTTTTACAGTTCCTGCGGTGGCAGGTGAGGGTGCCAGGAAGGGAGGGTGGGTGTCGGGGGCGTGGACCTGACCAGGTAGTCACAGAGGGACCGGTCTTTGTGGAAAGTGGAAATGGGTGGGGAGGGAAATATATCCCTGGTGATGGGGTCCATTTGGAGGTGGTGGAAATGTTGTCGGATGATGTGGTTGATGCGAAGGTTGGTAGGGCAGGTGCTTTTCCAGCACCACTCTAATCCAGACTTCCCAACTCCTGTCTGATAGCGTCATAATTTCCTTTTCCCCAATTAAGTATCTTCCCTTAGTAACTGCTCCTTTCCCTCTCCAAGGCTATGGTAAATGTGAGGCAGTTGTGGTCACTGTCACCAAAGTGTTCTCCCACTGCAAGATCTGACACCTGTCCTGGCTCATTACCGAGCACCAAATCCAAAATGGCCTCTCCCCTCGTCGGCCAATCTACATACTGAGTAAAGAAACCTTCCTCAACACATCTGACAAAAACGGCTACATCCAAACCATCTGCACTAAGGAGATTCCAGTCGATATTGGGAAAGTTGAAGTCACCCATTACAACAACCCTGCTACATCTGCATTTTTCCAAAATCTGCCGGCCTATGAGTTCTTCAATCTCTCTACTGCTATTAGGGTGTCTGTAGAAAACCCCCAATGAGCTGGCTGTTCCCTTGCTGTTCCTAACTTCCACCCATACTGACTCAGTAGACAAACCTTCCTCAACAACCTTCATTTCTAGAGCTGTGATGCACTCCCTGATTAGCAATGCTACACCCCCTCTTCTTTTTCCACCCTCCCTATTCTTTTTAAATGTTCTAAATCCTGGAACATCAAGCAAACATTCCTATCCCTGTCAAACCCATGTCTTCGTTATGGCCACAACATCATAGCCCCAAATACTGATCCATGCTCTAAGGTCATCACTCTTATTTCTGACACTCCTTGTGTTAAAGCAGACACACTTTATCCGATCCCTTTGTTTCATCACGTGAAAAACCTTCCCGATAGATTCACTACATCCTGTCACTGCCCCATCTACAACTGCCCCCCATCTCAGACATGTGGCTCTGATTCCCACCCCCCCTGCCAAACTAGTTTAAACCCTCCCGAACCACACGAGCAAATCTCCCACCCAGGACATTTGTTCCCCTCCAGTTCAGGTGCAACCTGTCCTTCATGTACAGGTCCCAGATTCCCCAGAAGGCATCCCAATGGTCTAAGTATCTGAAGCCCTCCCTCCTGCACCAGCATCGCAGCCACATGCTAAGCTGCATTCACTGTTCCTCACCATCTCGTGGCACTGGTAGCAAACCAGAGATCACTACACTACACGTCCTGCTCTTCAGCTTCCAACCTAGCTCTCTGTAGTCACTTTTCAGATCCTCAGTCCCTTTCCTGGCTATATCATTGGTGCTAATATGTACCACGATTTCTGGCTGCTCATCCTCCCCCTTCAGATTCCTGTAAACCCGACCAGTGACATCCCAGACCCTGGCACCAGGGAGGCACCATATCTTCCAGGAGTCCCGTTCCTGACCACAAAATCTCCTGTCAATCCGTCTAACTATTGAGTCCCCTACCACTAGCGCTTTTTTATCCTCTTCCCTTCCCTTCTGAGCCACAGTGCCAGAGACCTGACAACTATGGCTTCCCCTGGTAGGCCGTCCCGACCAGCAGTATCCAAAACGGTATACTTATTGCTGAGGGGAATGGCCACAGGGGATCCCTGCCCTATCTGTTGGTTTCCTTTCCTCCCCTTGACTGTAACCCAGCTGTCCTTATCCTGTGTCTGGGGAGTGACCACCTCCCTGTACATCCTCTCAATTTCTCCCGGATGATCCGTACTTCATCCAGCTCCAGCTCCAGTGCCATAACTTGATTTTCAAGGAGCTGGAATAGGGTGCACTTTCTGCAGATGTGGTCGGCAGAGACATGTGTAGTGTCTCTCACCTGCCACATTCTGCAGGAGGAACATGTAACTGCCCTAACATCCATATCCCGCTACTCTGAAAGCCCACTTAGGACTAAACAAAGGAAGAGTAGAAAAGTAAAATAAATGAGAAACCTAAAAACTTATCGAGTTTACAAATTCTTAGTAAGGTTAGAGGAGGTGGGTGCGAGGAAGGCCCTACGTGTAGGGTCCCGGGTTTAGATCTCACCCCCTTAAAAACTTCCCAGCAGCCCTTGTTTCTGTCCACCCTCTCTCCTCGCCGCTCTGTTAAAAAAATGTTGGTTTTTACTCACCTTCCTAGCAGTCCTCTACTCCTCCCTCGCACCTCTCGACAAATGGAGGCCCCAATGCCTGAGGTAAGTATTTTAAACAGTTTTACTCACCTTCCCAGCAATCCTCCGCTCCTCCTTCACACCTCTTGACAAATGGAGCCAGCCCTTTTATTTCCTCTGTCTTTACTAGGAGAAAATGAGGACTGCAGATGCTGGAGATCAGAGCTGAAAAATGTGTTGCTGGAAAAGCGCAGCAGGTCAGGCAGCATCCAAGGAGCAGGAGAATCGACCTGAAGAAGGGCTTATGCCCGAAACGTCGATTCTCCTGCTCCTTGAATGCTGCCTGACCTGCTGCGCTTTTCCAGCAACACATTTTTTAGCTCTGTCTTTCTTATCCAAGGTTCCAGACACACCTTCCAGTTAAAGCAGCGATTTACCTGCACTTCAATTAATCTAATCTACTGCATTCGCTGCTCACAATGTGGCCTCCTCAACATTGGGAAATTATGGGGAGGTTGGGTGGCTAATTTGCAGAACACCTATGTTTTGAGCCTGAACCAAAAATGACCCTGAGTTTCCAGATGCCTGCCACTTCAACACACTACCGTGAACCCTGGCCAACATCGCAGTCTCAGGCTTGCTGCAGTGGTCAGTGAAGCTAACACTCATTTTCCACTGGAAAACCTTGCTGCTTTTTGGACTCAATATCAAGTTCAATCATTTTAGGGCAGAGCATCTTCTCCCATGTCCTTACCTTAACCCCCCACACACCAAGCCTTGTCATCACATGAGCTGCTACCACACACAACACATTGTCACCTACTAGCGGCTGTTAGCAGGTATTCATTCTCCAAGCTTTGTCTGTCCAACTGTTTTGTTCTCTTTTTGGGCACCTATTGTTTACACCTTTCCCCCTCCCCCACCCTATCATCTATGTAAATACGAACCTTTTCCTATCTACTCAGTTCTGAAGAAGGGTCATTGGACGTGAAATGTTATCTCTGCTTTCTCTGCACAGATGTTACAAGACCTGCTGAATTTTTCCAGCAATTTCTGGGTTTTATTTTGTGACAGGATTCCACATGCTACAATCAAACTCATTGTGTGATGTGTACATATTTTTCAAATTTTTAAGTGACTCATCCACAATGAAAAATTAGTCAAAGAACAATGAGAAGTAAACTCTTCTCAAAAGCAAAGTTGAAAAATGTGGAGCTGGAAAAACACAGCAGGTCAGGCAGCATCCAAGGAGCAGGAGAATTGACGTTTCAGGCATAAGCCCTTCTTCAGGAATGGCTTCTCAAAAGCAGGCCCACGAGTTTCAATGTTTCAACGGACCCTATTGTCATCCCATTCCCAACTCAGTCGAAGCAAAACGCTCAGAGACCCAGTATAGTTTTACCTCCTTCATCTTTATTCCACACCCGGAGGGAGAGAGAGCGATCACCCATGAGCACAGGGACATGGGTTCTCAGTCTTCAATCGAACAGCAAATTCTTAATGAATTATATAGTCACTTACAGGAAGCAGCATCCAGGTGAGGTAACATTCAAATTGATTGGGTAAAGAATCTCAGGGAGTCCCTCTCCTACTGCAACTCAAAACTTGCCTTTGCAACTCAAAACTTTCCCTACCTGCTCATACCTTAGACACTTTCTCAACCCAAGTTAATCAGATGCACAATTCTTTTCTAATACACCATCCACACGTAAATGATTAAAATCTAATCTTTATTGAGTATAAATTAAAATTAAAGGAATGATAAAAATTACACAACACACGGAATTATAAACATTCAACCTTAAAGAATGCATTACAAATAAAACAGTACAATAAAACCAGATAACATTGAATAAAAGTAATTAAAAGTCTATAAAATCCTTAAACGTGCAATGGCAGCAAAACAGTAATTCTTATTTTACAGCTAACAAAGGTTATGGTTTGTGATTTTTTTGGAAACAGCCAACAGGGTCACGCATATGAAACCACCTGACCTTGGCTCCTATCACAACGTCCATTCTGTTATTATGATCAAAGGAATTTTATAAGATTGGTTCCAAATGCAGTCTTCTCCTCGCATGTTGTCTCAAGAGATAAGTCTTCAAGTAGATTATAACATCAACCACAACAACCTCTTCACCGCACATAATAAGGTGAGGCTTCAGCCACCCAACATTAGCTCTATTTGCAAATTTAACCAATGCATCCTATCCACTACATGTGAACTCCTCTTTCATTAACACAGTTATTTTATAGCACCAATGGATCAGCTAGAGAACCTTTGCTTTCTTTTTTCTAACTTTTAAAATATTTTTTCTGCCACTCCTGAATAGATTGTTTTGTTGCAGTGTAAAATATGTGTTTTCTTTTGAATTAAAACAGAAAGTTGGTATATAGTGCCCTGAAGTTTAGGACCGTGTAGCAATACCATCAACAGAATACCGAAATATGGATGAATGAATCAAAAGCTGGAATTGAGGTAATACAGGTGGTGGTCACAGAGTCCTTCAACCAGGAGAACACTGTGTAATATTGCAACCCTCAGTGCTTCTTCCAAGTACTATTCAATAAGGAGCAACACTGATTAATTACCAGGGTAATCAGTAAGTCTGTTCTGCTTGGGGATGGTTATGGAGGAATTTGAGACATAGTTGGTAAGATATGATTTTGTGGGTGGGGCAACATAGGCTTTTACCTGCTCAGCCTGCAGGGCAGTTCACCTAACATCAACACAATTTTGGCCTAAGAATTATGTGAACACAGGAACTACTGGGCAGGATAAGACCATAAAATTGTAAGATCTAGGAACAGAATTAGGCCATTCAGCCCATCAAGTCTACTCCACCATTCAGTCATGGCTGATACATTTCTCAATCCCATTCTACTGCCTTCTCATATAACTCTTTATCTCCTTACTAATCAAAAACCTATCTCTGTCTTAAATACACTGAATGACTTACAGCCTTTTATGGCAATTAGCTCCATAGATTCACCACCTCTGGCTAAAGTAATTCCTCCTCTTCACAGTTCTAAAGTCCCTTTAGGAAATCTATGCCCTCAGGTCCTGGTCTCTCTTAATGGCATTCTGGAAGTTTCAGCGAGAAGCTCCCATTTATCCTTCTAACTCCTTCAAGTACAAACCCTCATATCACAAGGGTCATTGTTATCACCTTTCATTTGCAGGATCGTCTTTGTAAAACTTCTCTGCACCCCTTCCAACATCAGCATATCCCTTCATATACAGGGCCAAAACCGCTCATAATATTCCAAATGTAGTCCGATCAGAGCCTCATACAGCTTCTTTCAACAGCTCTTGTTTTCTAGCCCCCTTGAAATGAATGCTAACATTACATTTACTTTCCTAATTGCCAACTGAACCTGCATGTTAATCTTCAGAGACTCCTGAATTAACTACACTTTCTGTTTCAGATTTACAATGCCTTTCCCTATTGGAAAATAGTCTACACTTCTATTCTTTTTACCAACATGCATAACCTCACACTCCCGCAGACTGTATGTCCACTGCCATTTCTTTGCCACTTTCCGAGCATGTCCAAGTCCTTCTGCAGCCACTCTGCTTTCTCAACACTATCTGTCCCTCCACAAATCTTTGTGTTATCTGCAAACTTTGAAACAATGCTGAAAGTTCCTTCCTCCAGATTGTTAATCATAGAAACTCTATTGTGTCGAAACAGGTTGTTTTGGCCCAACAAGTCCACAACAACTCTCTGAAGAGTAACTCACCCAGACTCATTCCCCTAATACTCTACATTTTCCCCTGCCTAATGCTAGATTAGAGTGGTGCTGGTAAAACACAGCAGTTCAGGCAGCATCCGAAGAGCAGGAAAATCAACGTTTCGGGCAAAAGCCCTTCATCAGGAATAGCCCTTCATCTATTCCCGATGAAGGGTTTTTGCCCGAAACGTCGATTTTCCTGTTCCTCGGATGCTGCCTGAACTGCTGTGCTTTTCCAGCACCACACTAATCTAGAATCTGGTTTCCAGCATCTGCAGTCCTTGGTTTTACCCTGCCTAATGCACAGAACTTACACATCCCTGAACACTATGGGCAATTTAGCATGGCAAATTCACTTGACCTGCACATCTTTGGATTGTGGGAGGATACCAAACCCACATGGACACAGGGAGAATGTGCAAACTCCACAGAGACAGTCGCCTGAGGCTGGAATTGAATGCGGGTCCCTGGCACTGTGAGGCAGTGGTGCTAACCACTGAGCCACCGTGTCACCCACACAGCATGGTCCTCTGAGACCCTCTCTGACTCCAGTGCTTCCTGAAAGATCACCATCAATGCCTATACAATCTCTTCAGATATCTCCTTCGGGACTCTGGGGTGTAGACAATCCAGTCCAGGTGATTTATCCACTTTCAGATCTTTCAGCTTCCCGGCATCTTCTCCTTAGTGATGGCTGCTACACTCACATTAGCCCCCAATTCCTGAAGTTCTGGTATGCTACAAGTGTCTTCCACTGTGAAGACTGATACAAAGTACCGATTCAGTTTCTCCGCCATTTCTTGATGCCCTATTACTACTTCTCCGACCTCATTTTCCAGCAGATCTTCACCAAGTTGTATGCAACCTGAGGTTTCCAGTGTAAGGTAAATGCTGGGTTTCCATATGGTTTCATTCTTCTTAACTGTTACGTAGCACTAAGATACAAATGATATGGCTAGCCTGGCCTTGCCAGAAGATAGTTAAAAGTCAACTACATTGAGTCAGGAGTCACAGGCCAGGTGAAATCAGATTTTTTTCCCTGCAGTTTTTGTGACAATCCAGCAACTTCATTTGTTAATTCCAGGTTTATTGAATACTTCTTATTCCTCCAAGGGAAATACAAGGTGTGTGCCAAGTTGGGTTTTGATCATTGACCACTGGAGTTTTAGTCTGACGCTCAGATTACTAGTGAAGTAACTGCCACTGTATTACCATTCCTCACAAACAAAAGTAACTACTTTGAAAAAAGGCTTTTCTGGGAATTACAAAACAATACAGGCATTTCTATGAACAAAATTAACATTTATTTAAATATTTGTGGCAGTGGTTCATTGCATTTTTGGAGCAATTTCATTCTTTCCCTTTAACTGTCCTTTTTCTTGGTATATTTTGCTGTTTGCTCATCTGTTAATTACTCCAGAATCCAATTCTTTCATATTTTCTTTTGCCTAACTTCCTTGTTTTTAATTTGTATCTTTGCCATCTCTTCTGCTGTGATTGATTCCTGTTTTGTAAATGTGGAATTTGCACCAACAAAAAATGTGTCTATACACAATACAGGAAATATCAGATGATAAATAAAAATATTTCTGGATACAACATTTATTTTAATTGTGGAATTAACCAGAGTACTTATGGTAAACTTATAGGAAAAGAATTCCTAGTACTTCAGAAATTCAGAATAGGCCAGGACTTGACACGGGATGTCAGTCATAGAGTAATAGAGTGATTATGGTATTGAAGAAGGCTGTCAAACAAGTTTAGGGCAGCTAACATTCTGATTCATTAATTGCTCATTTCATTTACCTCACAAAATCAACTTGCAGCAACAGCTGTTACCCAACTGGTGAAATCCAAAAATCAAAAGACACATCCCATGATGCAAATTTATTTCAGTGAATATTGTGCAGCACAATTAAGTCCAGCCTTTCAAGAAAAAAAAGTTACAAATTCAAGAACAAAAAAAACAGCCTTGTTTTCAGAATATACGTTGTTTTTCACTATAAATTTAATTTTTTAAAAGTTATAAAACTAGATGTCCAATCAAACGACAAACTCACCAAGACATACTATTAATTTGTTCAATAAAACATTTCTTGCTAAAAATTTGGCAATATAAAATTCAAATAGATAATATCTATGCCCATAATTAATTTTGAGTCTTTCCTACAGCAACATTCATGCTGGGAAACAAACATTTTGTAATGCTCTGTTTATACTGAAAATTATGAATTATATGAACCAAATTCAGTCATTTAATATTAAGTCTGTCACAATTTTGCGTAAAGGTTATAACTGTAGCATCCACAGTAAAGATTAGAAAGCTGGGTTTATGTTTAAAGTAAAACTAATTACCAGAATAGGCGTTTTCAGATCATTTGAGTAATGAGTCAGTGAAACAAAGTTGTTCAGCTTCACTGAAAGATTTTGTGCTCAAACTAAAAGCTTTGCTTCAGGTACTTAGACTCAAATTTAAAAGAAACTTCCTCTGTGTTGCTCCAAATTATTAGTAATGCTTTTCCATTGTTTAAAATGAATCCTTACTGCAGCTCTTCATGGTATAAGATCCATCTGGTAGATTTGCTGCCACCATCATAGTAGGGGTTGACTGATCCTGTTTGGTCTAATGTGGTAGAGGTTAACCACCTGGCAATCTAAAGATAAAGGACTCTTAAACAAGATGACATATTACACAGTACCAACTAGGTACAAATTCCATTTGTATGACTGACAGTGATGGCTTTTGGTAAAATTCAGTCCCAAATGTTAAACTTATCATATTTCATGTAGGATTTCTTGTAAAGAGACCTATTGTATTGTTTTGCGTATTTTTCAAAACTTCATTAACCATGCACCCACTCGTTGTAGCCTCCCTCTTGCCAAGGTGTAAATATTCATGACTGCCAGGACTTCCCAGGATTTCTGATGCCGATACACTGTTTAAAACACAGTTTTGCAGCAGGTCAAGCGCTGTCAATCTGAAGATACATGGTTCATGGACGACAACTATTCATGTTTTACATTAATGATCAGGATGAAGGAAATTCTAGCATTATTGGTGAGTTTGCAGATGACATAAAAGACAGGTGGAGGGACAAGTAGTGTTGAGGTAGCAGGGAGGCTGCAGAAGGACTTGGACATGCTAGGTGAGCGGGCAAAGAAGTGGCAGATACAAGAAAATACAGAAAAGTTGAAGTTATACATTTTTGCAGCAAGAAGAGGGATGTAGACTATTTTTAAATGGGGAAACGTTTCAGAAATCTGAAGCACAAAGGGATTTGGGAGTTCTAGTTCAGGAACCTCTTAAGGTTAACATACAGGTTCAGTAAAGAAAATGTAATGTTGACATTCATTTCAACAGGGATAGAATACTAGAGCAGGAATGTCATGCTGAGGCTGTACAAGACTCTGACCAGACCGCATGTGGAATCTTGTGAGCAGTTTTGAGCCCTGTCTCTAAGGAATGATGTGCTGGTATTGAAGGTGGTCTGGAGGAGGTTTCCAACAATGACCCTAGGGATGAAGAGTTTGTCACATGAGCAGTTGAGGACTCTGGGTCTGCACTGGAATTTAGAAGGATGATGGGGGATGTGATTGAAGTTTACAGAATACTGAAAGGCTTGGAAAGAGAGGATGTAGAGAAGATGTTTCCACTAGGAGGAGAGACTAGGAGCCAAGGCACAGCCTCATATGAAGGGCCAATGCTTTAGAACTGAGATGAGGAGGAATATCTTCAGCTAGAGGGTACTTAACCTGTGGTAGTCATTGCCGCAGAGGACTGTGGAGGCCAAGTCATTGAATGTACTTAAAACAGTGATAGATATGTTCTTGATTAAAAAAGGAATCAAGGTTATGAGGGGGGGAGCCGAAGAACAGGGTTGAGAAACATATCAGACATGATCATACAACAGAACAGATTTGATGGGCTAAATGGCCAATTCTGCACTTATATACTACAGTCTTATGTTTTGCAGATGTGGTTCTGGAGATTCTGGTGAAAGGGGGAGGTGACATCTTCTTCCAGAACTAACAGATGAGAACGTGCCACCAAACTCTACAAGTTTGGTCCAAGATTGCAATCCAGTCAATGCTGTTGCCATTGCCCAGAGGAATGTCCAACAATGCAGTAAGAAGGTGAATGGCCTTCTTAACTCCTTGAGGGTAAGTGCCACCACTATTCTCTGCTATTGCACCAAACTCCCTCCAAGGCTCATGGCCTACCACTCTAATTGTTGCCTTCAACATTTTCCCTCCCTCATTCTTGCCCTTTCATCTCCAAGGCTATAAACCTGAAAGGCCTCCATGCTCTCTCTTATTCAGACAGGTCATATTAGCACCTTCCTCCCACAGCAAGAGCTGTGCCAGCCACTTCCATCTCTCTCAGTCACTCCCTTGGTTTCATTCAGAAAAAGAGCCCACTGTAAGGCAGAGAGAGCCAAGATGGGCGGTGGGTACTTGACATTCAGTTCCCCACAGCCTTTGAAGAGATGATTCAGGCACTGGAAAATGAGGACCATGACTGCTCATGTCTTTGTGCTGAAACCTCCAAGTCTCAGCAACCAATTGTTATCCATTGTTGTGCTGTTCTTCCATTATCACAACTGAAAATGCATTCTTAATATAGTCAAACTTCCACCCTCTTTTTCATGACTCGTTCACAACTTTTAATTCTTACAGGCTTGAGTGGCATTTGCACAGTCTCCACAGTCTCAAGGGCAGGCTACAAGATATCTCCTCTTTCACCTCGGAGGAAGCAGCCATAGATCCATGTACCAGCAACTCTGTCTCCTGTACCCTCCACCAGCTCAGATACTAACACCTCAGTGTTTTTTTTAAAAGCTAGATTAGAGTTTGGAACACATAATAGTGATCATCAGCACTCTGAAGATCGCTTAAGTTCAGCTACCTCCTCAGCCCCAAGCAGGAGTATAATGCATGGAGTCAGTTATTCACAACTTTAGGAGAAAGTGAGAACTGCAGATGCAGAGTCAAAAAGTGTGGCACTGGAAAAGCACAGCCAGTCAGGCAGCATCCGAGGAGCTGGAGAGCTGACGTTTTGAGCATAAGCTCTTCATCAAAACTTTACACAAATGTAAAAGCACACACAGGAACAGCAGATTGGTTTCTTGAAGGCAATGGGAAAACTGACTCAAAAGGTTGGAAGACTCCATCAATGCTGTTTGCACCACACTACCTTCAGCATGCCAGCATCTGGATACCTCCACAGACAGGTTGGTGGTTTCCATGGCAAATCAGGTCCAGCACATTTATTATCCGCTGGTGCTCAGTGAAGTTCCGAGGTGCACAGGCTCCAGGGTAGGGCAGGCTCTCTCCATCCTAGCTACCAACTGCAGATCTACACCAAGATTTAGTGTGAGGGAAAGGAATAAGACCACCTTCTAAGGGCACATAGATAGTATGGTTAAAAGTTCATCATAAATACATTCTTGTATTCGCAAGTGTACAGTCATTGTTTATCAGCAGCATCAGCTATGACTTTCTAGCAGCAACCAGTGTTCCCTGTAAGCTGTGTGCATGCACACCATCTTCTGCACATGCAACTATTATTATTTCTTGATGTCAAAAGCAAATGAGTCTTCAAATTCCATTCAAAGAAATCCAGTGTGGAATTCAAAGAGGAGTGGCTTTCCAAGATCATCAAACTGCTGTCTTCAATACATAAACAGGAGAGAAAAATACTTGACACTTTCAATTTTCATGAAACTGACAATGTCTTATACACTTGGAAACATAAGGGCAGCCCAGAAATAAATGGGGAGGCTGGGATCAGAGTAGGTAGCATGGTGTTAAATGGATGCAAGTCGGGGTTAATGTGATTCGACCCTTCCCACTCTGCCCACCCTTTCCATTGACCTATCTGCATCCACCTATCACCATCCCAACTACCCTTTCCACAGCCCCAACCTCCTCCCACTATTTACTTTTGGTTTCCCACCCCTCCCCCATCTTAATGAAGGATTTCGGCCTGAAACATTGACTTTGCTGCTCCTCGGATGCTGTCTGACCTGCTGTGCTTTTCCAGCTTCACATCCAATACCTTATACACTATTTGCACCAAAGCAAATGCTGAAGGCAAGGTCAGTACTGGAACAAAGTGTTATGGATGGATATTGGCCTACGTGAAGTGGCATTTGAACCAAAAAATCATATGCACATGGATTTTATTAGTAGGTTACGAAACCACAAAGAAAATGGAATTTCACAAATGATTACCGAAGCACCAGGAGATCGTGGGAGGAAGGTAGAGTTTAAAGAGCACAAAAGAACCAGTTAGGATAAGGTGGAAGTTCTAAGTGATAATGTCATAATTGCAATAAAGATTAATGCATCTATGCTTTTGATGTGAGACATTCGCATTCATGTAGAAAAGTTATACAACAATTACTAGGTAAAAACAATGACTGCAGATGCTGGAAACCAGATTTTGGATTAATGGTGCTGGAAGAGCACAGCAGTTCAGGCAGCATCCTTTATTCCTGATGAAGGGCATTTGCCCGAAACGTCGATTTTGCTGCTCCTTCGATGCTGCCTGAACTGCTGTGCTCTTCCAGCACCACTAATCCAAAATATACAACAATTACTGATAGCTGGTTAAGCAAGAGTTATTTGAACTTGTAGAGTGAATTAACTTTGTCACAGAGAATCAGTTTTTGGGTCAATTGAGCAAAATTAATTTTCACACACTAATATCTGACAGAAGTACAGACATTTCAGTGAATCTTTTTAACCAAGATTGTTATTGCAACAATTTTGAAACTGTTTGTAACAGCATTGTACAGCAGTCAAGCAATTAGTTAGCAGAAACTTTCATTTTGAAAAAAATGGTGGTTTACATCACACAGATCTTCTATTATGGTTGGAAAAGAAAAATGAAACAGCAGCAATGTTGAAATGTGAAATCAAATTCACAGAACAAATCTTGGAGTAAGTAACCTTACCAAAGGCTTTAAAATCATAAGGGACACAGACAAGCTCATTCCAGGGGTGAGGAGTCCAGAACTAGAGGGCATAGGTTTAGAGTGAGAAGGGAAACATTTAAAAGGAATGAGCTGTCAGAGGACGTGATGGAGGCTGGTACAATTACAACATGTAAAAGGCATCTGGATGGGTACATGAATAGGAAATGTTTGGAGGAATATGGGCCAACTGCTGAGAAATAGGACCAGATTAATTTGGTCGGCACGGATGAGTTGGACTAAAGGGTCTGTTTTCATGCTGTACATCTCTAGTGTGAAGACAGAGGAGATGGAGAAGTGCTAAATGAATATTTTTCGCCAGTATTCACACTGGAAAAAGACAACGTTGTCGAGGAGTATACTGAGAAATAGACTACTAGACTAGGTGGGATTGAGGTTCACAAGGAGGCGGTGTTAAAATTCTGGAAAGTGTAAAAATAGATAAATCCCTTGGGCTGTATGGGATTTATCCTAGGATTCTCTGGGAAGTAAGGGAGGAGATTGCAGAGCCTTTGGCTTTGATCTTTATGTCGTCAATGTCTACAGGAGTAGTGCCAGAAAACTGGAGGAAAGTAAATGTTGTTCCCTTGTTCAAGAAAGGGAGTAGAGACAACCCTGGTAATTACAGACCAGTGAGCCTTACTTTGGTCGTGGGTAAAGCGTTGGTAAAGGTTATAAGAGACAGGATTTAGAACATAGAACATAGAACAATACAGCACAGAACAGGCCCTTCGGCCCACGACGTTGTGCCGAACTTCTAACCTAGATTAAGTACCCATCCATGTACCTATCCAAATGCCGCTTAAAGGTCGCCAATGATTCCGACTCTACCACTCCCACGGGCAGCGCATTCCATGCCCCCACCACTCTCTGGGTAAAGAACCCACCCCTGACATCTCCCCTATACCTTCCACCCTTCACCTTAAATTTATGTCCCCTTGTAACACTCTGTTGTACCCAGGGAAAAAGTTTCTGACTGTCTACTCTATCTATTCCTCTGATCATCTTATAAACCCCTATCAAGTCACCCCTCATCCTTCGCCGTTCCAACGAGAAAAGGCCGAGAACTCTCAACCTATCCGCGTACGACTTCCTCTCCATTCCAGGCAACATCCTGGTAAACCTTCTCTGCACCCTCTCCAAAGCTTCCACATCTTTCCTAAAGTGAGGCGACCAGAACTGCACACAGTACTCCAACTGTGGCCTAACCAAAGTCCTGTACAGCTGCAACATCACTTCACGACTCTTGAATTCAATCCCTCTGCTAATGAACGATAATACTCATAGGCCTTCTTACAAACTCTATCCACCTGAGTGGCAACCTTCAAAGATCTATGTACATAGACCCCAAGATCCCTCTGTTCCTCCACCTGACTAAGAACCCTACCATTAACCCTGAATTCCGCATTCTTATTTGTTCTTCCAAAATGGACAACCTCACACTTGGCAGGGTTGAACTCCATCTGCCACTCCTCAGCCCAGCTCTGCATCATATCTAAGTCCCTCTGCAGCCGACAACAGCCCTCCTCACTGTCCACAACTCCACCTATCTTCGTATCATCTGCAAATTTACTGACCCACCCTTCGACTCCCTCATCTAAGTCATTAATAAAAATTACAAACAGCAGAGGACCCAGAACTGATCCCTGCGGAACTCCACTTGTAACTGGGCTCCAGGCTGAATATTTACCATCTACCACCACTCTCTGCCTTCGACCGGTTAGCCAGTTTTCTATCCAATTGGCCAAATTTCCCTCTATCCCATGCCTCCTGACTTTCCGCAATAGCCTACCATGTGGAATTCAATAAGACTTGTAAGGCAAGACCTACCCTTCACAAATCCGTGCTGGCTGTCCCTAATCAAGCAGTGTCTTTCCAGATACTCATAAATCCTATCCCTCAGTACCCTTTCCATTATTTTGCCTACCATAGAAGTAAGACTAACAGGCCTGTAATTCCCGGGGTTATCCCTATTCCCTTTTTTGAACAGGGTCACAACATTCGCTACTCTCCAGTCCCCTGGTACCACCCCCGTTGCCAGTGAAGACGAGAAGATCATTGCCAACGGTACTGCAATTTCCTCTCTTGCTTCCCACATAATCCTAGGATATATCCCGTCAGGCCCGGGGGACTTGTCTATCCTCAAGTTGTTCAAAATGTCCAACACATCTTCCTTCCTAACAGGTATCTCTTCTAGCTTACCAGTCCATTTCACACTCTCCTCTTCTACAATACGGTCCCTCTCGTTCGTAAATACTGAAGAGAAGTACTTGTTCAAGACCTCTCCTATCTCTTCCGACTCAATACACAGTCTCCCACTACTGTCCTTGATCGGACCTACCCTCGTTCTCATCATTCTCAGGTTTCTCACATACGCATAAAATGCCTTCTGGCACATACGCATATAATCATCTCGATAGGAATAAGTTGATATGGGATAGTCAGCATGGTTTTGGAAGGGTGAGTCGTGCCTCACAAATGTTATTGAGTTCTTTGAGAAGGTGACCAAACAGGTGGATGAGAGTAAAGCCGTTGATGTGGTGTACTGTATATGGATTTCAGTAAGGCATTTGAGAAGGTTCCCCATGGTAGGCTATTGCACAAAATACAGAGGCATGGGATTGAGGGTGATTTAACAGTTTGGATCAGAAATTAGCTGACTGAAAGAAGACAGAGGGAGATGGTAGATGGGAATGTTCATCCTCAAGGATCTGTTTTGGGGTCACTGCTGTTTGTCATTTTTATAAATGACCTGGATGAGGGTGTAGAAGGATAGGTTGGGAGAAAGTGAGGACTGCAGATGCTGGAGATCAGAGCTTAAAAATGTGTTGCTGGAAAAGCGCAGCAGGTCAGGCAGCATCCAAGGAATAGGAGAATCGACGTTTCGGGCATAAGCCCTTCTTCAGGAAGGATAGGTTGGTAAATTTGCAGACGACACTAAGGTTGGTGGAGTTGTGGACAGTGCTAAAGGATGTTGTAGGTTACAGAGGGAAATAGATAGGCTGCAGAGCTGGGCTGAGAGGAGGCAAATGGAGTTTAGTGCAGAAAGGTGTGAGGTGATTCACTTTGGAAGGAGTAACAGGAATGCAGAGTACTGAGCGAATGGTAAGATTCTTGGAAGTGTAGATAAGCAGAGAGATCTCAGTGTCCATCCCTCCAAGTTGCCATCCAGGTTGATAGGGCTGTTAAGAATGCACATGTTGTGTAAGCTTTTAAGGGATTGAGTTTCAGAACCACGGGGTCATGTTGCAGCTGTACGAAACTCTGATGAAGTCACATTTGGAGTATTGCATGCAGTTCTGGCCACTGCATTAGGGGAAGACGTGAAAGCTTTGGAAAGAGTTCAGAGGAGATTTATTCGGAGGTTGCCTGGTCTGGAGGGAAAGTCTTATGAGAAAAGGTTGAGGGACTTGAGTCTGTTTTCATTAGAGAGAAGAAGGTTGAGAGGTGACTTAATTGAGACATATGAGATAATCAGAGGGTTAGGTCGGGTGGACAGTGACAGCCTTTTTCTTCGGATGGTGATGGCTTGCATGAGGGGGCATAGCTTCAAATTGAGGGTGATAGATAGAGGAGAGATGTCGGAGATAGTTTCTATACTCAGAGAGAGTAGGGGCGTGGAACACACTGCCTGCAACAGTTGTAGACTCGCCAACTTTACGGGCATTTAAATGGTCATTGGATAGGCATATGGATGAGAATGGAATAGTGCAGGTTAGATGGGCTTCAGATTGGATTCATAGGTCGGCGCAACATCAAGGGCTGAAGGGCCTGTACTGCTCTGTAATGTTCTATGTTCTATGACTCCAAGTGATGCTTGGAACCAGCTCTCGGTTATGCAGGATATTGAAATAGTTGTTGTGGTTCTGTTCGCCGAGCTGGGAATTTGTGTTGCAGACGTTTCGTCCCCTGTCTAGGTGACATCCTCAGTGCTTGGGAGCCTCCTGTGAAGCGCTTCTGTGATCTTTCCTCCGGCATTTCTACAAATGTCACCTAGACAGGGGACGAAACGTCTGCAACACAAATTCCCAGCTCGGCGAAAACAACCACAACAATGAGCACCCGAGCTACAAATCTTCTCACAAACTTTGAATATTGAAATAGTTCTAAGATTAGTGCATAGAATTTTCAACAGGTCGCAAGTGAAGACAGGACAACTCAAAAAAATTGCCAAAGTCACAGAGTGTGATGCAGCAGCATTTTAGTTTTCATTCATTCATGAGATGTGGGTGTTGCTGGCTGGGCCCTGTCCTACCTGCCCACTCCTCCTTGACTGCCTGGTAATCACCCATTTCTTCTCTGCCTCCTCATTCTTAAACTGCAGAATAAGTATAAGTAGGTCAGAAATATTTTATCTGCAAAACTCCAGGCCTCAACATGTACACCAATGACTTTTTAAAATTTTTACTCATCGATATCTGTGTCGCTGGCTGGGCCTGTATTTATTGCCTGTCCCTAATTGCCCCTTGAGAAGTTGGGGGTTGAGCTGCCTTCTTGAACCGCTGCAGTCCATGTGCTGTAGGTACACCCACAATGCCCTTAGGGAGGGAACTTTAAGATATTGACTCAGTGACACTGAAGGAATGGGGATGTATTTCCAGGTCAGAGTTTCCAGTCTGAATTTTTCTGTCTTTCCATCAATTGTGAATGAAAGTGTCACCCTGTTCATGCTTGAACCCTAAGTTAACTTCCTGAAATCCTCATTCAGGAACTGATGTCCATCATTCAATACAAATTCTTCTGAAAATCATGCACTGCAAAGATCTTTTTCAATACTCTGATCATTGAGCCTGCTATGGTTGATTGATGGTGCTGATAGTAATGCCATTGAATGTCAAGGGACAATGGTTAGACTCTCTCTTGTTGGAGATTGTTATCTCAACCTCTCAATGGAGTACACTGATGAAGTGTCTTCAGTGTGAGTGATATGAAGACATTCCACTTAAATACCAAACTATGAAGAAAGACCAATGTAGGATGTTATTGAATAATACTGCAAATTCAAGTTTGTGGCTGTAGAAAAAGGTCAAGAGAGTTCAATTCAGATATTTAACAATTTGGTGAACTATGCTGCAAAGGACAACCAGTTTCAAGAACAGTCCATTCTTATGAATATCAGGCATCAACTGCTGGTTGAGTGTGGATTAAGCCTCATGAACTTGATTATATCTAAATCCAGAAATAGATCACTCAGACAATTTCATGCAAAATCATACATTTCATCCAGATGTCTTATACAATCACTGGACAGCAAATTAAAGCAGATGCAAAAAGCTATTAAAATGAAATAGAGTATAAAAAAAGGAAGTCTTTACCAAAACTAAGCAAGGCACATTAAAAAACACAGAACAATATGAGCAGTTTTGGTCCCCTTATTATTTTTCAGAGATGGTTCACTAGGCTGATTCCAAGCATGGAGGAAGTTTCTTGTGAGGAGAGGTTGAAAAGGTTGGGCTTGTACTGACTGCAGTTTAGAAGAATGAGTGGCAACGCTACTGAAACATAAGATACTTAGAGGTCCTGACAGGGTAGATATGGAAAGGTCATTTCGGCTTGAGGGAACTCTAGAACCAGAGGGTGTAACCTCAGAGGAAGGAAATCACTCTATTAGGATAGGGATAGTGAGGAATCTCTTCTCTCAAAAGGGTCGTGAATCTGTGGAATTCTTTACCACAGAGGCTTTACAATCTGGGTCATTAAAAATCTATCTGAGCCTGTATATAATTAATCAGAAAGGGGATCAAAAATTAATGGGAAAAGGCAGGAAAGTGGAATTAAGGATTAGCAAATCAATCATGATCTCACTGGATAGTGAGGCAGATTTGATGGGCCAAATGGCCTACTTCTGCCCCTTAGTCTTGTATTCTTATTGTCCCAGATCCACCACCTCACACTGTCTCTACATAAAAGTTCCTGTCCCAAACTCACACTGATTCTGCAAGTATATTGTGACATAGTCAGTCTTCCCCATTTTGATATTAACCATAAATTTTGATGTTACACTTTGATTCATGAACAAAATTATGCAAATAATGAACAGCGATCCAAGCACCTGCTCTTTTTATAGATTAACACCTCTCACCTTCTCCCAGCTTAATTAACTGTTTTTAGCCAATTTTGTTATCCACTGTTTATTCCATTTCCACATACTCTAATCTTGATTATGATTCTACTATGTTGTACTATTTGCAAGTCTACATGCATCAATGAGTAACATGCCTGTTACTTATACAAAAAACATAAAAGATAAAGCACCACTTTCCCTTTACAAACAGTATTTAATATTATTTCTTGTATTTTCTAGATGCTTTCCTAATACATCTTCCAGTAAAAAAACCAAAATGTTTCCTGTCGTTCAGGTTTTAACGCTCCCGCGATTTTTTTGCAGGTAAAAGTAGCATTATTTGTTATCAACTCTCCCTAGTCATCGGCTACTCTCTTGAAATGCCGGACGAGTGGATGTAACTTTCAGCCTTGTCCTCGCTAGATCTGAACTAGTTTATTAATAACCTCCATCTTATCTACAATCAACCGTAACTCTGAATGGTTGCTTTCCAATTATTCCTACAAACAATAACAAATTTTGTCACATGACAATTATAAATTGATCAGACTAAAGGTTGCTTATTTTATTCCTAGAAAACATTTACTCAAGCCTCGAAAGATTCAAGTCAATTTCAGTGGATGTACTAACGACAGCCACAAGGAGCGCTCTCTCCTTTTCATTCAAACTTTCCCACAGTCTTAAAGTCGAACGATTTTTTAAAAAAATCAATCCACTTACTTTTCAATGCATTAATCAGCAGAAGCCCGTCTTTTATCAGTTCCTTAATGAATTTGTTGGTCCGCTCCAGCTCGATCTCATGCGCTTTCAGACGATCCCTGAAGTCGGGGCTATCCAGGGAGCAATCGGTAAACTCCAGAGTGGGGAGCCCCATTGCCGCTGGAGCCTGGGATCGAACCTCCGCCCGCCGGCTGCTCGACTCGGACCCGGTGAAAGTTCCAAACGCAGCGATCCAGAGCAGCGCTGCCAAAAGTAGACACTGCCAACACAAAGCCGAACCTGGGCTTGTTTCTTTTGTCCCGTTCTGGCGGGCAATCCTGAAAGCGAGACGGTTCGAGTTTCTTTTTGGCGATGCTCAAAGCGGCAGGAAAGCCGAGAGCCCAATGTGTGTAAATGCCGTCATCCTGCTCGGCTATTTCTGTCAGAGCTGTCGCTAAGTCCTGTGTGTCCGCACCACTACCAGTACCGCCCACTACACAACACTTCCGCCTAATCTCACGCAGAACTAGCCCACCAGTTCACATTCTTGTAAGGGGAGGGTTTTTTTTATCAGATTCATACTTTGCACTTTGAATTTTGTATTTTATGTACTCTGTATTTCATCATATTTAGGAACTTCAACCCTCTACATGCAGGTGACGTTTATTTACAGTGCTCGATATTATAGTAACTTGGCGAATTATGTTTTAGGACTTTGGTGATCGTATTATCTTTTAAAGTGTATCCGTTTAAACGAGAATATAGCGTTAACAGTTATAACATTGCAAAGTTCATCTACGTGTAGACCAATATATTCATATCAGTTTCATTTGTCATGTCGGGACGAGAATACACGCTGACCATGCCTCTCTCTGTCTTTCAATATAGCGTCTCCATTGTCCAAGAGCTGCTGATTGTGGCTCTTCAAAGCTCGGTGCCACATAAAGGCAAGGACAAGAAATTAGGCCTCCAAAACCATCAAGCTAATACGCTGCTTCTCTCCAGCATTGAAAACTACGCTTCCCATTACGCGGACGAATATTTTGTTTATTCAGTAATCCAGCCTAGCAATATTCACATTTTTTAAACCAAAGGTTTGCAATTTGATATTGAAACATCTGTAGTCACTATTCCTATCCATATTAGGGAATACTTTAGTTCCGTCCTCGATCAGTGTTTCAACAGGACCTAAGGTTCTGCTGGGTTAAACAATCACGTGCACAGCAAGTTTCCGAGAGATCGTGGGAGGGAAAAGGTCGTGAAGAAAAGTCAATTGGGGACAGAGAAAGGTAACGTTGACCAAAACATCGGAGATTGGGGCAGCAAACGTGAGTTGAAGTGCTGAAATACTCAGAAGGGAAAGGACTTCGAAATACTGAAATGAACTAAGAACAGCAGATGCTGGAAAACGGTACGAAAAACAGGAATTGCTGGAGAAACTCAACAGAGCCGGCAGTATCCATTTAGAGAAGAAACAGTTAACGTTTTGAGTCCAGTGACCTTTTTAAGATTCTGAATATCATGCTGAGTTTCTCCAACAATTTCAGTTTTTATTTGTGAAATATTGCATTCTGAAACTAATCCCTAAATTAGAGGATGTCTTAACAATTTGAGGTAAGCATTGGCCTTGAGCTCAAGATGATGTTCAGTGAGGTAATGAACTTTACTGACTGAAGGAGTGATAGCAAAATTCTCCGACTGTGACCTGAAAGCAAAAGGGGTGAGGAAATGTGCTGTGGTCACAAAGAGAGATCGCCATTTATAAAATCAGCCCAAAATATGACCAGAGCTAGTTTGATGAATTAGACTCGACAGCCAATGAATAAAGGATCCTGTTCAGCAGGAGACTTTTTGAAATTCAGCCTTAAGAAAGATGTATGGAGAGTAACGACAGTTGAAAGGCGATGGCCACCTAGACCAGATGTTTCAGTTTCTGAATCTCCATTGGCCCATGATGGAAATGTATTTGAGAAAGATACCGTTCAAGGCAGAAGAATGCTGCCTAGGACAGCCAGAGACATTATTTGCATAATTTAGTAAAATTATTTTGAATTAAAATTCTTACTTTTTAGTCACCCTTTATGATGATCGCGGACTCAAAATCATCATAGAGGTATTGCGTGCAGACTCGACTATTTTATTGGGCGAAAGTGAGGTCTGCAGATGCTGGAGGGCTCCGGCCCGAAATGTCGATTTTCCTGCTCCTCGGATGATGCCTGACCTGCTGTGCTTTTCCAGTACTACACTCTCAACCATTTTATTGTTGATTGCTCCAAAGTAATGTTTGATAAGTAATGTGACATTACTTAGAACTCAGAATCCCTATTGTGTAGAAACAAGCCCTTCGGCCCAACAAGTCCACACCGACCCTCCCAGACCCATTCCCTATTCTATTGCCCTATATTTACACCTGACTAATGCTGATAGAGTCATAGAGATGTACAGCACGGAAACAGACCATTCGGTCCAACACATCCATGCCAACCAGATATCCCAACCCAATCTAGTCCCACCTGCCAGCACCCGGCCCATATCCCTCCAAACCCTTCCTATTCATATACCCATCTAGATGCCTCTTAAATGTTGCAGTTGTACTAGCCTTCACCACATCCTCTGGCAGCTCATTCCATACACGTACTACCCTCTGCGTGAAAAAGTTGCCCCTCTTTTATATCTTTTCCCTCTCACCCTAAACCTATGCCCTCTAGTTCTGGACTCACAACCCCAGGGAAAAGACTTTGTCTATTTATCCTATCCATGCCCCTCATCATTTTGTAAACCTCAATAAGATCACCCCTCAGCCTCCGA
>NC_057719.1:94310428-94317075 GCF_004010195.1 Chiloscyllium plagiosum | reverse complement strand
CCTATATTCCATGAGATCTAACCTTGCTAACCAGTCTCCCATGGGGAACCTTGTTGAACGCCTTACTGAAGCCTAAATAGATCATGTCTACTGCTCTGCCTTCATTAATCTTCTTTGTTACTTCTTCAAAAAACTCAATCAAGTTTGTGAGACATGATTTCCCACAAACAAAGCCATGTTGACTAATCCGAAACCGTCCTTGCCTTTCCAAATACATGTACATCCTGTCCCTCAGGATTCCCTCCAACAACTTGCCCACCACCAAGGTCAGGCTCCATTATTTTCTGGGGAAAAGGATTCCCAGACTAACAACCCTCTGTGGGTAAAACAAAACCTTCCTCTTTAAAAAAGGGACCACTTATTCTTAAACTATGATATATCTGATAACCCGCTCATCCAAGTGTGTCAAATAAACTTACTGTCAATTGCTTCTAATATAATTATATCCTTTTTCAAATTCAGAAGCCAATCTCTTTGCAATATTCCTTATGTGATTTCACCAAGGCTACGTCCAGCTGCTGTAAAACTTTTCTACTTACATACTCCTTTTATTTCCTTACATCCTATAAGTAGTCAAGTGAACTCTGATTGGTGGAGTCATTCGCTGGGCAACGTCTCTACCAATCAGAGTCCACTTGCCAACAAATCAACACTCTTTACAGTATAAAACATTTATTTTGGTATTCTTGTGGATGTCCTGACTGGTGTAAGAGGAAAAACTTTGAGAAACATCCATTTTTCAGAATACAAAAAATCAGAAATTGTGGAAATATCCAAAATCAACCAGCAACTCATCTGTAGTTGCTCATTACCACTATAAACAGCACTTGTGAGAAATCCTTCCTATTTCTTACTCTACCTTTAGTAAAGTAAATTTAATAGAGCCATTATCTGAAGTGCCGAGCTTCATACAGGCACTGTTTTGTCAAATCAGCATTACATTTTGAACAAACTCATGATCTGAAACCATGTCTGTCTGCATACATCCTGCAGGTATTAACTGCACACGTGCTAATGCCTTCACCAAGATGGCATCTTGCATGTTCCATATCAGAAGTGAGTCTGTACAGAGGAAGCTTCTTCAGAAATGTAAAAGCATTCCTGTGCCCAAAGGTGGGCACTACAAAGTCTTTTTTTTTTCAAGCTACTGATCCACAGGATAGGTCAGGCACAGTGTCATCTCAAATTATTTGAATTGGTCAGACTATAGAATGGCTTTCAAACTGCTATGCAGCCAAATTACTGTATTCAAAATGACACTCTTATTCCCAGTTTCATGCCCTTTTAAACCTCTCCTGAGATTTCTGCACCTGGATTCTTTCTTTGTAGTGCATGCACTCAAAGCCGTAGGGCTGATTGCCCCAGTGACAAGCTGGCTTGTTTAAGCATGTACAGAGTGTGCTTCATCTGCTGAAAAAGTCGTCAGGTATCAATAATAATCCACAGCATGCAAGCTGACATTTAGTCATCTTTTAATGTTTATCATCACCTGAAATGTAATACTAATCCTGGCAGCAAGAACTGAATGAGTATTTCAGGGCCTTGATCGTTGTTGTAACTCTGTATGTAACTGAAGCTTGTTCAGGATCTGTATTATTTGTAGCATTATGAAGATGTTAGTTTTGCTTAGTCTTGAGTTTAACTTCTAATCAATTAAGTTTTGAATTTTAAGTGCAGAAAGAAGATGCACTTTCTTTAAACTTTCTTCTGGCATTCATCAGGACAATTCAAATGAATTACCAAAAGTAGAGGGAAAGTAATATTTTTATTGTATGACACAGACAGAAAGTATATGGATATATAATGGACCTGTCAACTCAACAAAATAGCTGAGAGTTACTCTCTCATTTCTCAAGACAGTGCCTTGAATAAGAACATAAGAAATAGGAGTAGGCCTTCAGACCCTTCAAACCTGCTCCACCATTCAATGAGATTATGGCCAATCTTTTCGTGGACTCAGCTCCACTTAACCGTGTTTTCACCATATTCCTTGATTCCTTTATTTTTCAAAAATAATCTACCTTAGTTTTAAAAGCAATTGCAGAAGTAGCATCAACTACTTCCCTGGGCAAAGAATTCCCCTTCACTCTCTGGGTGAAGAAATTTCTTCTCAGTTCCGTTCTAAATCTGCTCCCTCTAACCTTGAGGCTATACCGTCTTGTCCTAGTCTCACCCACAAGTGGAAACATCCGATATATTTCTATTTTATCAATTCCCTTCATAATTTTATATGTTTCTAGAAGATCCCCCCTCATTCTTCTGAATTCCAATGAATATGATCCCAGTTGACTCAGCCTCTCCTCATATGGCAACCCCCTGAACTTCAGAATCAACCTAGTGAATCCCTACTCCCCTTGTTCAAAAAGGGGAGTAGGGATAGCCCTAGTAACTATAGGCCGGTGAGTCTCACTTCTGTTGTGGGCAAAGTCTTAGAGAGAATTGTAAGGGATAGGATTTATGCACATCTGGATAGGAATAATGTGATCAAGGATAGTCAGCATGGTTTTGTGAAGGGCAAGTCGTGCCTCACAAACCTTATTGAATTCTTTGAAAAGGTGACGAAGGAGGTTGATGAGGGGAAAGCGGTAGATGTGGTATATATGGATTTTAGTAAGGCGTTTGATAAGGTCCCCCATGGTAGGCTACTGCAGAAAATACGGAGATATGGAACGCCGCCTCCCTCCCTCCGATCCCATCCAACACTGATCCCGACCCCATCCAACACCGCCCCCAACCCTGTCCAACACCACTCCCCTCTCAGGGGCAGCTGGACTGGACACCAACAACAAGTCTGCTGCAGTTTCCTTTTGTGGGGTAAGTCTCCAAATAGCTCACACTCATAGCCACCACACACGCAACGTTTTACTGCAACATTTTGACAGGTTCCATCTTTGCCCTGTACAGGACAATGTTGGAGAGATTATCTGGGGGGGAGGGGGGGGGGGGGTGGAGGTTTAGGATACACTCCTCTGTAGAACTCCAGGGAAAGTGTGGGGAGAGAGAGAGGGGCAGGAGGTCAGTCATTTGGAGACGGTGCTTGTTTAGTCACTGTAAACAAAGACGCGATCACTGTTGGAAACACATTCTTTGATGTAATGTTTCCATCGGGACTTGGAGATCTCCTTCGGATAATCCGACTTTTGGATAATTGGTATTCGGATAATCGAGTTTCATCTGTACATCCTTTCTTCAGTAAGGAGACCAAAACTGCACACATTACTCCAGGTGTGGCCTCACCAACACCTTGTACAGCTGTAACATTACCTCTCTGCTTTTAAACTCAACCCCTTTAGCAACGAAGGACAAAATTCCATTTGCATAATCATAGTTAATACGCCTCGTTTAAAATTTAAATACAGTTTGACCGTTAAATTTCAGTCATCATTGACTTGTGCATTTTCCCTGCCAACACCTCTACGAATCAGAGTCCACGTTCCAATCAATCATCACACTCATTTCATACAGTATAAGTGTTATTTTCCCCTTACTTTGGTAAATTGTTGAATTTTTCTAATGAGTACAAAACTAAAAGTTTCAACAAATATGTTTTTTATCAAATACTAAATTGCTGTACTTTCAAACATTTATTTGCATACTATTTTATGTGATTCAACTACTTATTATAAAATTGATTTTTGGTTTCTCATGTAGCCTAAAATGTGTTTAATATTACATAATAGCACATGTAATGATGTAGCTGATTTCCTCACTGACAAATTTTAGTCTGATAGATTTCGTTCATATTGCCTCATTTCAATTTTCTGATGCTTGTGAAATGGTCACTGCGATGATGCAGCTCACTGAGACTTATTTAATCCATAATAATTTATCAAGATAATCTACTTCATTTTTAAAGAATTTGCTTAATCTAAGGCCAGATATAGAAACTAAAATGGTTATAAGTGTTCCAAATTAACCAGTTTAGATATGTTGTGAGGCATTTCCCATGAAGGTGGAACCTAGATATTCTGACCTAGAGGCAGGGACACCACCACTGTGCCAATTGCTTTTTCATCATTTATAATCTCTTTTAATGAAGAAAACTTCATATTGCTTCAGGGTAATAATCAAATGTAACCACAGGTCAAAACAGGCATTCTTTATTAAACAGAAATGCTTTGATTGTGTCATAATATCTAACAACAGTTAAAAAAAGTTTTAAAGTCATATCAAAACATTACATTCTACAGCTAACTTCTAAAAACAGGATAATTATTTAGAATAACAGAAATTGCCCAAAGTATAACCTGACTTGCATGCCACACACAGCTATTTTTAACAGCCCAGTCTGCAGATGTTCCTTCCCTTCATAACTGTTTTCACCACTTGATTATTGTTTATATAATTACGTTATGAACTATGTTACAAGTAAATTATTATGTTGACATTGAAGTTAATTTCATATTATATGTTTATAAAAATAGCTTTCCTATTATTACTCCTATTGTTCAATGCATGGACAAATATGGTGCTGTTTTATTATGTGAAATTACATAGAATTTAGAGCATAGAAACAGACCATTTAGGTTAACTAGTATTGGCCAATATTTATACTTCACAAAGGCCTCATTCCACCCTACATCATAAAATCTTAGCAGCGTGTCCTTCAATTCTTTTATTCCTAATGTCTTATTGAGCATTCTCTTTTCATGACTAATCTAACTGTTCCATAAGACCAAAGGAAATAGGTGCAGGAGTAGGCCTCGGACCCTCAAGCTTGCTCTGCCAGTCAATAGGATCATGGCTTTGCCTACATCCCTCATATCCACTTACCTGCATTTTCGTGTAACTTTTGATTCCGCTACTCATCAAGTATCTATTATCTCAACCTTAAATATACACAAGGACTCTGACCCCACAGATATCTGTGGCAAGGAGTTCCAACGACTCTTAACCCTCAGAGAAGAAAATCTCTTCATCTCAGTCTTAAATTGGCACACCCCTATATTCTGAGACTATGCCCTCACCGATCCTAAAGTCTCCCTTGAACGAAAGCGTCGTCTAAGCATTTACCATGTCAAGCCCTTTTAGAATCCAATATGTTTCAATAAGGTCACCTCTTATTCTTCCAAATTTCAATGTGTCGAGTACCAAACTGTTTAGCCTTTGCTTATGAAACTATCCTTGTGAACCTTCTTGGAATTGCCTCCAATGAAATGATATCTTTCCTTAAATCAGGGGACCAAAACTCTACACAGTACTCCAGATGTAGTATCACCAGCACCTCGTACAGTTAGTAAGAATTCCCTACTCTTATACTCCACCTCCTCCGAAAAAAAGAGCAAACATTCCATTAGCCTTCCTGATTACCTGTTGCACCTATGTTCTTAAGTTAATTCCCACCATTTCTCCTTCTATAAACCATTTCCCCATCGATCGCTTCACCATGAGCTTATTCTCCATTTTACAGTATCCCTTTCATTTCCTTGTCTTCTTCCCTGATTCCTTCCAGGAAACCTACTTCTTATCCCTTGATTCCTTCTCAGCCCAGATCCTCACTTTATTGAGTATAGGAGTTGGGAGGTCATTTTGCAACTGTGCAGGATATTGGTTAGATTACTTTTGGAATACTGCATTCAATTCTGGTCTCTCTGCTATAGGAAAGATGTTGTGAAACTTGAAAGG
Organism: Chiloscyllium plagiosum; assembly: GCF_004010195.1. NCBI lineage: Eukaryota > Metazoa > Chordata > Chondrichthyes > Orectolobiformes > Hemiscylliidae > Chiloscyllium > Chiloscyllium plagiosum. The sequence goes on along the minus strand of NC_057719.1, from coordinate 94,311,450 downwards.
GTTCAGAAGACATTTACAACGATGTTGCCTGAGAGGAAGGTTTGAACTATAGGGAGAGGCTGAATAGGCTGGGGCTATTTCCCTTTAGCACTGGAGGCTGAGGGGTCACCTTATAGAATTTTATAAAATCATGAGCAGCATGGACAGGGTGGATAGTCAATGTCTTTTCTGTAGGATGGGAAGTCCAAAACTAAAGGGCGGCACGGTGGCACAGTGGTTAGCACTGCTCCCTCACAGCGCTAGAGACCCGGGTTCAATTCCCGCCTCAGGCGACTGACTGTGTGGAGTTTGCACGTTCTCCCCGTGTCTGCGTGGGTTTCCTCCGGGTGCTCCGGTTTCCTCCCACAGTCCAAAGATGTGCAGGTCAGGTGAATTGGCCGTGCTAAATTGCCCGTAGTGTTAGGTAAGGGGTAAATGTAGGGGTATGGGTGGGTTACGCTTCGGCGGGGCGGTGTGGACTTGTTGGGCCGAAGGGCCTGTTTCCACACTGTAAGTAATCTAATCTAATCTATATCTTTAAGTTGAGAGGGGAAAGATTTAAAAAGGATCTAAGGGGCATTTTTTTCTGACAGAGGGTGGTGTGTGTATGGAGTAAGCTGCCAGACGAGGTGGTGGAGGCTGATACAATTATAATATTTAAAAGGCATCTGCATGAGTATATGAATAGGAAGAGTTTAGAGGGATATAGGCCACATGCTGGAAAATGAGACTAGATTAATTTAGGATATTTGATCAGCATGGACAAGTTGGACCAAAGGGTCTGCTTCCATGCTGTATGTCTCTATGACACTAAGACTCACTTATCAGCTATCAGTCTAGTCTCCATGCTCATGCATATTGTCCAAGTTTTTTTATAACTGCTATCATTATATCCTCAAAAGTACTCCTTTGCAACCCAAAATATCTTTTTTTTTAATAGATATTTTTATTAGAAATTTAACATTTTTACAAGTTTACAAAAATAAACAAAACTCTCAGATATAAACATTGATATACAATTAGCTCAAATATACAATAGCCAA
>NC_057719.1:94307846-94310364 GCF_004010195.1 Chiloscyllium plagiosum | reverse complement strand
TATTTGTGCGGGATTCCTCCCCCGAGGGGCCCCGGACCAGTCAGGTTTGTAATCTCAATTAAATAAAAGTCCTTGTTCGGATAGCCGAAATATCTGTATTTATGTAATTCAAAAAGGGCTGCCATATTTTATAAAATAATTCGGTCTTTTGCACCATATTTGTAAGGAAGTCAAGGGGAATACATTCCATAATTAGTTTGTGCCAATTTGAAAGTCCAGGGGGGCCCTCCGCCGCCCAGTTCACCAAAATATTTTTCCTTCCAGGGAGGGAAAGTTCGAAAAGCCCAAGAGGAGAGATACGGGGTCTACTTTTATTTCCGTTCCTAAAATTTCTGTCAGGGTGCTTGCTACTTTAGTCCAATATCCACGGATCTTATGACAGGTCCATAAGCAATGTACAAGAGTGCCCACCTCTATTTTGCATTTAGGACACATTGGAGATGCTCCTGCCTTAAATTTTGCCATTCGAACCGGTGCTATATGGGCCCTATGAAGTATCTTCAGCTGGATAGCCTGGGTTCTGTTACAAATAGTCATTCTTCTAGCATTTTCCCAGATATCATTCCACGTTTCTGTGGAGATTTCTAGTCCCAGATCCTGATCCCATGTTTTAAGCAGATTATCCATATCTCCCGATACTTCATCATGTAGCAAATGATAAATATTACTGACGGAAGATACCCCCACTGGTCGTAGGACACTACATTCTCTATCGGATTTATAAAGACTATCTAATAACGTAGTCTTCTTCTGTATAAAATCTCGAATTTGGAAGTATCGAAAGAGGTCTCCATTGGGTAATCCGAATTTCTGACGCAGCTGTCCGAAAGACATCAGGACCCCATCTTTAAATAAATCCCCGAGACATGAGATCCCCTGGATCTCCAGAGTTTAAAAGTGGCATCTGTTAACCCCGGTTGGAATCCCCATGCTCCCACTATCGGTGCATCGGGGATGTTTTATGTGAATTACCCTCATTTTGCCGCATTATATTCCAAGCCTTGATTGTATTCAGTATTATAGGGTTTTTACAGTGATCTGTAATGATTTTCCTCTTGTCTGAAAATAAAGGGTTAATAAGTGGGTATTTTTCTTGAGAGGCCTCGATGTCCAACCTGATTGATTGTGGATCAGACAAGACCCAATCAGCTATGTAACTTAATAGGGAACTTAACTGATATTTCCTAAAATCTGGGAAGTCCAATCCCCCCCTGTCTGTGGAAGCTGTAGCTTCTTCAGCTTAATGAGGGGCCGCCTATGGTTCCAGATAAAGGAACTCAGCCAGCCGTATAATTTACATAAAGCTGTCCTCGGCAGCATCACCGGAAGCATTCTCATAGGATATAGGAGATGGGGTAGGACATTCATTTTAATTAGTGCTATTCTACCCAACAAGGAAATTGGAAGGTCTCCCCATCGCTGGAGGTCCTGCCTTATCCTTTCCAATAAACACACAAAATTAGCCTTATACAACTGACCAAATACTGGAGTAATAAAAATGCCTAAATATAAGAAACCCTCCAGGGACCGGCGAAAGGGAAAAAGGGAACCGTCCGCTAAGCGGGGTATCACAGCAAGGCCACCCATTGGCATAGCTTCCGATTTTGAAAAATTAATTTTATAGCCTGAGAATGCCCTAAATGTATTAATAACTTGGATTAAGCGAGGTATGGACATCAAAGGATTACTGAGGAATAGAAGAACATCATCTGCATAAAGGGTAATTTTATGTTTACCTGTACCAATCCTTGGGGCCACTATATTAGGATCAGCTCGTACTGCTTCTGCTAGTGGTTCAATTATTAGCGTGAATAACAATGGCGAGAGGGGACACCCCTGACGGCAGCCCCTACCCACACTGAAGCTATCCGAGCCTAATCCATTAGTAACCACAACTGCTTTGGGATCACTATACAATGTTGAGACCCATTTGGTAAACACCTGTCCAACGCCAAACCTCTCCAATGTGTAAAACAAATATGACCATTCAACCCTATCAAATGCCTTTTCCACATCTAATGGAACTACTACTCCTGGTATCTTTCCCTGATGACAAGCTTGAATCATATTCAGAGCCCTTCTAACATTATTGGATGATCTACGGCCCTCAATAAACCCCGTCTGATCCTCCTTTATAATATGTGGCAGCATCCTTTCTAGTCTCAGTGCTAACGTTTTAGAGAGGATTTTAAAATCTACATTTAGCAAGGATATTGATCTGTATGATGTACAATCTTCTGGGTCCTTTCCTTTTTTAAGGATAAGAGAGATATTTGCCTCTTTCAGCGAAGGCGGGAGACAGCCCTGACTATATGCATAGTTATACATGTCCATAAGTGGACCAGCCAGTAATTCTGTAAATTCTTTATAGAATTCAGCTTGAAAGCCATCTGGGCCCGGCGCCTTACCATTCTGAAGTTGCCTAATTGCATCAAGTATCTCTTGGACTGTTAGAGGAGCACTTAGGACCGATACCTGTTCCGGAATTAGGCCCGGAAAGGTCAAATTTTTAAAAAAT
>NC_057719.1:94269177-94305860 GCF_004010195.1 Chiloscyllium plagiosum | reverse complement strand
GATTTCTAGAGGCTTCTAGGAGTTTCTGCCTCTCCCTGTAGCTCTGCAGCCGGAACAGGACCGGGCGTGGGCGCTGGTTTGAGCCAGGCCTGCGTATTGCTACTCGGTAGGCCCATTCCACCCTTACCTGGCCTGGTCCAGCTTGCAGATTTAAAAGTTGTGGCAGCCACTGCTCCAGGAATGCTGTAAGCTGGCCTTCCTCTTCCCGTTTGGGAAGGCCCAGCAAACGAATATTTTTTCGGCGACCTCGATTATCGAGGTCGTCAATATGATTTTCCAAGGTCCGGACTCGCTGCTCGAGAGTCCGGACCTGTTCCACGGCCGATTGAGCGGTTGTCTCGGAGGTCGCGGCCTTTAGCTCCGCCCCTCCGACTCGATATTGAATTTCTTCAATCTCTCGGTCGTGCTTCTGCAGCGCGGCCGAGAGCGACTCCCAACGGTTTCTGGATTCGACAATAAAAGCATCGATCTTCGAGTCACGTTTGGAAAGCATTTCTGCAAGACTTGCTACTGTAGGTAAGTCCCTCCGGGGCGGCTGTGTACGCCTCTGCTGCAGCTGGAGAGTGTGGGGGAGGGGTTCCTGCTTGCTGAGAGCTGCGGGCTCCCTTCCCTTTAGTCATTTTAACTTAGGATTAAGTTGTTTAAATGTAATATTACACAACTAATTGAGTTACTAAACTATTATAAATGATTTATAAATGATTTGGTGAGCTTGGTAGGGGGTAGGTGACCCACTGTGCCCAAGTCTTGGGAGGAGCACTATAGACTCAGTCTTACTGGGTCGCCGCCATCTTGGATCCCCCCAAAATATCTTTTTAATATTTTCACAAATGTAGCATTCAGATAGCTGCTTGATCACAATATGCAATTGTAGAACACATTAACATGAACTTAACGAGAGGAACAAATAGTCTCAAATATAACATAGATGGGTATTACATTAGTTGTCTACTCTATTCGCCATCTGATTGACTTGAACAGAACTGAATATCAGTTGGGCCTGTCATATAAACACTAGCAAATGCGATTCTGTCTGATTTGTGTCCATGTTCAGTTTCATCGTAACTCCATTCTCACAGAAATTACCTCTTAACAATGACAACAACTCAAAGAAAAATCCATATGATTGCAAGACTTTCATTTGGAGTACACTCATACCATTGTGGCTGAAATGACCTGACCCTCCAAACATTGCAGGTGGATTTTTACTGGAGATACATTAGTTTCCAGGCAAGGCAGGAAAAAAAATCAGAGCACCATCTGCTCTTTCCTCATGGCCAATTGCCAATTCTTTGGGTTTTTTTTGCTAGATATTTTTTATAGTCTAGCAAGGTATTTAATTACAAGACAATTCATTTATTCTTTGCAATAAAGCTCCAAGGAAACAGCCAATTGTGCTCTATTGCTAAATTGCCTAAGAATTACAGTCGAAGTTTCCTCCTTCCAAACAGTAAATTCCCCTGGTGCAGATGGGAAACTACCGAGAGGACTTCCCAGATGATTCATAAGTAGCTGGTACAGGGAGGCAATGCGATTCATGCATGGGCACCATCCATAGGGTTACAACCTCTTCTAGGGATGATATTTTAATACCTTCACACTTTTAAAGCATCATTCCTCAATTTAATTATACATTCATGAAGGGAAAGTGGAAATATTTCAAGTACTTATTTGACCAAAAGTGAATTTTTAAGAAGTTCTACTTACTAGATAGGCAGGAATAGCTGACACCAGCCAGCAAAACCAATAACCTGAGTGTTTATTTTATTTGCAAAAACTACAACTCACAGCATTTCAATGAGTAGCACAAATTCAAGCAAATTACTAAAAATATTCCAACTGCACATATTGGTTGAGTTATTGTCTATAAATATCAAATAATAAAACCTTTAATATTGCCATATAAATAAGCTATCAAATAATTATATTTATCAATATACACTGAATACATCATTGAACTAAGCATGTCAATTTATCTTTGAAACTCTTTCAGAAAATTTGCTCTTTACAAACCTGCTCATTCTCGGTGATCTAGACTGGAGTTCATGGCAAGGTTACAGAACCAATGTATCCTACTGATAATTCCAGCTCCTGAACATGGCTTATCTCAAAATACAGTTTGTTTTTGCAGCTGTGAGAATTCAAAGGCTGCCATTTTACACCTGGCAAAACCTTACTCATGGCAAATTTGCATCCTTCTTCTGGCAAAAATAAGTAACTAACTAAAGTCAGAGCACTTTGTAGTGGTAGAGTGGATTAGCAGATAGTGTTTAGCCTAATAAAAATGCTCTGCTGAGAGATGGTTTAAGGACACTTTAGATACCAGCTGTAATGGAGATGGTTGCAGCTGAAAATGTAACTGGATTAAATAAGCTAGATGTTTATTACTTCTCTGGTGAATCTGTTTTGAAGGTAACAAATACCTAAAAACAATTATAAATTGGCCAGACTTCTGACTTATTCTGATCATTTATGTCAACAGTTAGCTTTATTGCCTTCCAGCCGTTACCTAGCCTTTCAGTTTATGATAGAGAAAGTGAGGGCTGCAGATGCTGGAGATCAGAGCTGAAAACGTGTTGCTGGAAAAGCGCAGCAGGTCAGGCAGCATCCAAGGAACAGGAGAATTGACGTTTCGGGCATAAGCCCTTCAGGAATGAGGAGAGTGTGTCCAGCAGGCTAAGATAGAGGGAGGAAGAGAGCTTCTTCAAGGAAGGCATCCTTGTAAGAGGATTCGCAGTAGGTTCAAGAATGCCTTCCTTGAAGAAGCTCTCTTCCTCCCTCTATCATAGCCTGCTGGACACACTGTCCTCATTCCAGAAGAAGGGCTTTCAGTTTATGATCCCAATCCTATTGTAATGCATGTAAGTTCTAGCCACACATGAGCTATTTTCCTATTTCTAGCCTTGTAGCTTCACTAAGTCGCATCTATCCACTTTTGTACCTGTACTTTTCTCTTCCAGATGGAAATGCTACTATGGATGCTATGAATGAATAACAACTAGGAGCTGAATCTTGCTATAGATCCAACAGTGAGGTTAAATAGGACAACAGATTCCAATGATAGAACATGACCAGTGCAACATGGAAATAAGGAGCTTGCTGTGTTTTTGTGGCACTTCTCTTTCATAGAACATAGAACATTACAGTGCAGAACAGACCCTTCAGCCCTTGAAGTTGCACCAACCTGTGAAAACAATCTGAAGCCCATCTATCCTACACTATTCCATTATCATCCATATGTTTATCCAATGACCATTTAAATGTCCTTAAAGTTGGCAAGTCCAAGACTGCTGCAGGAAAGGCGTTCCATGCTCTTACTACTCTCTGAGTGAAGAACCTACCTCTGACATTTGTCCTATATCTATCACCCTTTAATTTAATGCTATGCCCCCTCATGATAGCCATCACCATCTGAGGAAAAAGGCTCTTACTGTCCACGCTATCCAATCCTCTGATCATCTTATATGTGTCTGTTAAGTCGCCTGCAAACCTTCTTCTCTCTAATGAAAATAGCCTTAAGTCGCTCAGCCTTTCCTCGTAAGACCTTCTTACCATACCAGGCAACATCCCAGTAAATCTCCTCTGAGCCCTTTCCAAAGCTTCCACATCCTTCCTATAATGTGGTGACCAGAACTGTATGCAATACTCCAAGTGCAGTCACACCAAAGTTTTGTACAGCTGCAGCATGACTTCATGGCTCCAAAACTCAATCACTCTAACAATAAAAGTTAACACACTGTACACCTTCTTCACAACCTTATCAACCTGGGTGGCAACTTTCAGGGATCTATGCTCATGTATACCAAGATCTCTCTGCTCATCCACACTACCAAGAATCTTACCATTAGCCCAGTACTCTGTATTCCTGTTGCACCTTCCAAAGTGAACCACCTCACACTTTTCCACATTAAAATCCATTTAACTCTTCTCAGCCCAGTTCTGCAGCTTATCTATGTCCCTCTGTAACCTGCAACATCCTTCCACACTGTCCAGAACACCACCGACCTCAGTGTCATCTGCAAATTTACTAACCCATCCTTCTACACCCTCATCCAGGTCATTTACAAAAATGATAAACAGCAGTGGCCCCAAAATAGATCTTTGTGGTACACTACTCGTAACCAAACTCCAGGATGAACATTTCCCATCAACCACTTCCCTCTGTCTTCATACAACTAGCCAATTTCTGATCCAAACTGCTATATCATCCTCAATCCCATGCCTCTGTATTTTCTGCAGTAGCCTACCATGGGGAAAGATATCAAATGCCTTACTGAAATCCATATACACCACATTCCACTCCTATGTCTTATGGTCTTATCAATTACTTTACCCTCATCCACCTGTTTGGCCACCTCCTCAAAGAACTCAATAAGGTTTGTGAGGCATTACCTATGCTTCACAAAACCGTGGTGACTATCCCCAATCAAATTATTCCTTTCTAGATTATTATAAATCCTATCTCTTATAACCCTTTCCAACACTTTACCCATAATCGAAGTAAGACTCACTAGTCTATAATTACCAGGGTTGTCTCTACTCCCCTTCTTGAACAAGGGGACAACATTTGCCATCCTCCAGTCTTCTGGCACTATTCCTTTGGATAATGATGACATAAAGCCAAAGGCTCTGCAATCTCCTCCCTGACTTCCCAGAGAATCCTAAGATAAATCCCATCCAGCCCAGGGAACTTATCTATTTTCACACTTTCCAGAATTACTATCACCTCCTCATGAACTTCAATCCCATCTGGTCGAATAGCCTGTATCTCAGCATTGTCTTTTTCCTGTCTGAATACTGATGAAAAATATTCATTTAGCGCCTCTCCTATCTCCTCAGACTCCACGCACAACTTCCCACTACTGTCCTTGACTGGCCCAAATTTACTCTTGTCATTCTTTTATTCTTAACATACCAATAGAAAGCTTTAAGGTTTTCCTTGATCCTACCTACCAATGACTCCTCATGTGCTCTCCTGGCTCTTCTTAACTCTCTCTTTCGGTCCTTCCGGGCTAACCTGTAACTCTCAAGCGCCCTAACTGAGTCTTCACGTCTCATCTTTATATAAGCCTCCTTCTTCCTCTTGACAAGAGATTCAACTTCTTTACTAAACCACGGTTCCCTCACTCAACTACTTCCTTCCTGCCTGACAGGTACATACTTATCAAGGACTCACAGTAGCTGTTCCTTGAACAAGCTCCCATTTCAATTGTGCCCACCCCCTGCAGTTTCCTTCCCCATCCAATGCATCCTAAGTCTTGCCTAATTGCATCGTAATTGCCTTTCCCCAGCTGTAGTTCTTGCCCTGTAGTATATAGCTATCACTTTTCATCGCTAAAGTAAACGTAACCAAACTGTCATCACTATCACCAAAGTGTTCACCTACCTCCAAATCTAACACTTGGCCGGGTTAATTACCCAGTACCAAATCCAATGTGGCCTCGTCTCTTGTTGGCCTGTCTACATACTGTGTCAGGAAACCCCCCTGCACACATTGGACAAAACCTAACATATCTAAAATACTCAAACTATAGAGTTTCCAGTCAAAATTTAGAAAGTTAAAGCTCCCCATAACAACTACCGTGTCACTCTCCCTCCTATCCAGAATCTTCTTTGCTATCCTTTCCTTTACATCTCTGGAACTATTCGGAGGCCTGTAGAAAACTCCCAACAGGGTGACCTCTCCTTTCCTCTTTCTAACCTCAGTCCATAGTACCTCAGTAGATGAGTCCTCATCAAACATTCTTTCTGCCAGCGGAATACTGTCCTTGACTAACCATGCGACACTTCTCCGTCTTTTACCATCTTCCCTGTACTTACTGAAACATGTAAACCCCGGAACCTGCAACAACCATTCCTGTCCCTGCTCTATCCATGTCTCCAAAATGGTCACAACATCAAAGTCCCAGGTACCAACCCATGCTGCAAGTTCACCCACCTTGTTCTGGATGTTCCTGGCATTGAAATAGACACACTTCAAACCACCTTCATGCCTGCCGCTACAGTCTTACGATCTTGAAACCTTTTTTTTAACTTCACCTCTCTCAACCTCCTGTACACTGGAGCTACAATTAAGATTCCCATCCCTCTGCTGAATTAGTTTAAACCCTTCCAAACTGCATTAGCAAATGTCCCCCCAGGATAATTCAGAGCTTAATTAAACTCGTATCTTGCTGAGAGACTGATATTGCAACACCTGGAAGGATGTGAAATTGCTGCACTAAACTCACCAGACTCAAAGCTTCTTTTCCTTCTTTGTAAATTCACTATTTCTTGCTGACATCTTTACTCCTTCATTGTTTTCCTTCAGGTTATTATTAACCTTCCTGTAAATCTCTCTGAGAACACAAGAAAAGTGTTATACAAGTCTAAGTTGTTTTTGGCTGTATTACCAAAATGGCAGCCCATCAATGGTGATGCATATAACAGAAGTAACAATCAGGTTGTAAGTTTGATTGCTGAGCTGGTAGATTTGTTCTCAGATGTATTGTCATCATGCTAGGTAACATCTTCAGTGAGCCTCCGATAAAGCACTGGTGTTCTGTCCCACTTCCTATTTATGTGTCTTGGTCTGTTAAGGTGAGTGATATCATTTCCAGTTCTTTTTCTCAGAGATTGGTAAATGGGGTCCAAATTGATGTGTTTATGTTCTCGTTTGAATACCAAGCCTCAAGGAATTCCCATGTAAGTCTCTGTTTAGCCTGTCCTGGGATGGATATGTTGCCCAAGTCAAAATGGTGTCCTTCGTTGTCTAGCTGTAAGAATACTACTGATAGCTGGTCATGTCTTTTGGTGGCTAGTTGGTGTTCATGTATCCTAGTTTCCTGCATGTATGTCCAATGTAATGTTTGTTGCAGTCCTTGCAGGGTATTTTGTAAATGACATTCATTTTGCTGATTGTAGATTCATCAGTAGCTGTTTCAGTGTGTTGGTAGGCTTGTGGGCTACCAAGGGGTCAGAGTATTCGTGTAGTCACCAGCAAGATGTCTTTGAGGTATGATAGTGTGGCTACAGTCTCTGGGTATTTTATGTCTTCTTGTTTGGGATTGTTGTTTAAGAATCAGTGGACTGTGCTTATCGGGTACCCATCGTTTTTGAATATGCCGTTTAGATATTTTTCTTCTGCTGCTCGTAGTTCCTGGGTGCTGCAGTGTGTTATGGCCCATTTAAGTAATGTTCTGATATAGCTCTTTTTGTGGGTGTTGGGATGACTGATCTTGTAGTTGATAATTTCGTCTGTGTGTGTTGCTTTCCTGTAAACGCTGGTCTGCACTTCTCCATTGACTGTTTGTTCTACTGTGACATCTAGGGAGGGGACTCTGTTGTTGTTCTCTTCCTCTTTGGTGAAATTTATGCCAGTAAGGATTGTGCCAGTAAGCAAGCAAATTTCCAACCCGAACATCAACCTGAGCTACAAATTTTCTCAAAAATCGCAGAAATAACAATAATAGAGCAGGCTATATCACAGTTACTTTTTCCAGTTCAACCTCCGACTTCGAATTTCTATTCCCTTCACTTTCCTCAATAGAGGCATACAGAATATTTAAAAATCTATGTTGCTCATTAGCAAAATTAAAGCAAATTGTTAATGGAAGGTAGCTCTCTATGCAGTGGTATAAGGGACTTTTCTCCCCCCAAGTCTGATATCTACAGCTGAACCAGTAGGTAGAAAACCTTTTCAGAGGTGATGCCCTTTATTTAGTCACCAGAAAGGCAACACACCATGCAGCAATCATAATGGAGGCTATTGGAATGCATACCTGTATCTCTGACTGAAATACCCAATGATATCTGTGTTTCTGTACTTTACTGATCCCAACTGAATGATCAGATTTTTGAGGAGTCTTAGAGACTCAGACCTTTAAAAATGGTGGGAAAGGCCTGATTTGGGATTCCTGTCCAAATTTCAGATGCTCAAAGTTTTCTTTGATGCATGAAAAGAGTATAGGCAGTGGAGACAGCACTCCTGACCTGGCCTTTGAGATATCAGGAGCTTTAGGCATCTTGCAGCCCCCTTCAATTTTTAAAAAGTCCAACTTCTGAAGAAATCAATATTCACAACCTCTCAAAGAGTCAGGAACCAATTCCTGAGGTCAGGAATTGTTTGAAAGATTTAAACCTCTTAGCCAAGCCATGCATGCCTTTCCATATCCACCTCCATGGCCTTTTATAACCCCTGGTAACTTTATGTCCATTCAAACCTCATACCCACCTACTCGTCTCCCATTCATAAGTTCTTTAAAAGAAACCAATGTTACTGCAATTCTATGAAAATTGTTAATCAAGGCGAACTTTAGAGGATGAATAACACAAATTATTAGCACTTGTCATCTCCTTATCTTGTGTTAATAAGCATTGAGAAATTGTCAAATCAGATCTAAGAGAAAGAAGTTTGTAAATGTCAATCAAGAAATGTTGGCCCTTCTGTGAACCTATTTCAATCTCCTCTTGAAAGGTGGGTATATCACCTCCTTGAAAGATCATATTGATCAACCCACTCTTGGGAGCAGAGTGTTTGCCTGCTGCTTGATATCTGTTTCTATTAAAACCAGGAGTAGATCCATTGGAGGTAGGTTGGTTTTGGATTTAATATTTTTAATTGATTTACTTCCACTGTGATTCAACCCACCTGATTGATGATAAATATTACTCTTATTGTAAAATAAATCACAGGCATCAATAGTACAACTCTCCTCCGAAAAAATATTATAATTTCTGCGTCAACAGACTGCCATTAAATATAGCTCATCTACCAAAATAGGCTTTTGACTATGTTAGCACAAATAAACTTAATTTTATTCTCAGATGCACCTCACCGCGTTCTTTTGTACAACGTTGTTAACACTGGAAATGGATTATTTGGCAGTGTAATGCTGATGGAATGCAATTACATCATTGGAAAAGTTTGTCTAAATATTAAGATTTCCAAGACATTCTGTGTAAAATGTTCTGATCACTCACTTTAAGTAAATCATCATTCTAAATCTGCAATAGTAAGTTTATAAAGTTCTCCATAGAAATAGATCACATGTATTCATTTTATGTTCAGAGGTCAGAGTCCTGTTTATTTACATCCAAGAAGGAAAAATAGCTCCTTACTTCTAGTTGGTGATAGCTTCAAGAGAGATGCTTCGTGGGATTATCTAGTCACTGTTTTAGTTGGAGTTGACTGACTGTCATGAGGTAGAGAACAGTGAGAAATTACAATCTTAATTGTAAATATACATTCAGCATGCATCGGGAATCACAATTACTCTAAGTCTGTTGAAGAGTTAACTAATCATTTTGGTGTGCTCAAACATTGAGTTGCTTTCATCCCCAATCAGAGATGAGGAATCTTCTATTGTGAAGCCAAACAAAATACCATAAAATGCTGAAATATCCTAAACTTCATAGAACAGAGAACATAGAACAATACAGCACAGTACAGGCACTTCAGCCCTCAATGTTGCGCCGACCTGTGAAACCAATCCGAAGCCTATCTATCCTACACTATTCCATTCTCATCCATGTGTTTATACAATGACCATTTAAATGTCTTTAAAGTTGACGAGTCTACGACTGTTGCAGGCAGTGTATTCCACACCCCTAATATTCTCTGAATAAAGAAACTACTTCTGACATCTGTCCTATATCTATCACCCCTAAATTTAAAGCTTTATCATATCATGACATCCGAGGAAAATGGCTCTCATTGTTCACCCTATCTAATCCTCTGATTATCTTGTATGTCTCAATTAAGTCACCTCTCAACTTTCTTCTCTCAAACAAAAACAGCATCAAGTCCCTCAGTCTCTCCTGTTAAGACCTTCCCTCCATACCAGGCAATGTCCTAGTAAATCTCCTCTGCACCCTTTCCAAAGTTCCACATCCTTCCTATAATGCAGAGACCAGAACGGTACGCAATACTCCAAGGGCGGCCGCACCAGAGTCTTGTACAGCTGAAGCATGACCTCGTGGCTCCAAAACTCTATTCCTCTACCAATAAAAACTAACACCCCGTATGCCTTTTTAACAATCCTATCATCCTGGGTGGCAACATTCAGGGATTTATGCACATGGACATCAAGATCTCTCTGCTCATCTACACTACCAAGAATATTATCATTAGTCCAGTACTCTTTATTTCTGTTGCTCCTTTCAAAATGAATCATCTCACACTTTTCCGCATTAAACTCCATTTGCCTCCTCTAAGCCCAGCTCTGCAGCTTATCTATGTCCCTCTGTAACCCACAACATCCTTTGTCACTATCCACAACTCCACCAACCTTAGTGTCATCCGCAAATTTACTAACCAATCCTTCAATACCCTCATCCAGGTCATTTATAAAAATGGCAAACAGCACTGATCCCAAAACAGATCCTTGTGGTACACCACTAGTAACTGAACTCCAGGATGAACATTTCCCATTGACGACCACCCTCTTGTCTTCTTTCAGCTAGCCAATTTCTCATCCAAACCACTAAATCACCCTCAATCCCATTCCACCATATTTTGTGCAATAACCTACCATGGGGAATCTTATCAAACATTTTACTGAAATCCATATGCACCACATCAACCAATTTACCCTCATCCACCTGTTTGGTCACCATCTCAAAAATTTCAATAAGGTTTGTAAGGCACGACCTACCTTTCACAAAACTGTGTTGACTATCCCTAATCAACTTATTCCTATCAAGATGATTATAAATCCTGTCTCTTATAACCTTTTCCAACACTTTACCCACAACCAAAGTAAGGCTCACTGGTCTATAATTACCATGGTTGTCTCTACTTCCCTTCTTGAACAAGGGGACAGCATTTGCTATCCTCCAGTCTTCTGGCACTATTCCTGTAGACAATGATGACATAAAGATCAAAGCCAAAAGCTCTGGAATCTCCTACCTGACTTCCCAGAACATACTAGGATAAATCCCATCTGGCCCAGGGAACATACCTGTTTTCACACTTTCCAGAATTGCTAACACCTCCTCCTTGCGAACGTCAAAATCCCATCTAGTCTAGTAGCCTGTATCTCACTATTCTCTTCAACAACATTATCTTTTTTCAGTGTGAATACTGATGAAATATATTCATTTAGTGCTTCCCCTATCTCCTCAGATTCCATGCACAATTTCCCACTGCTATCCTTGATTGGCTCTAATCTTTCTCTAGCTATTCTTTTATTCCTGTTATACTTGATCCTATCTGCCAACAACTTTTCATGTCCCATCCTGGCTCTTCTTAGTTGTCTCTTTTTGTCTTTCCTGGCTAACTGGTAACTCTCAAGCATCCTAACTGAGCCTTCACATCTCATCCTAACATAAGCCTTCTCCTTCCTCTTGACAAGAGATTCAACTTCTGTAGTAAACCACGGCTCCCATGCTGGACCACTTCTTCCCTACCTGAGAGGTACAGACTTATCAAGGACTCGCAGTAGCTGTTCCTTAAATAAGTTCCATATTTCAATTGTGCCCATCGCCTGCAGTTTCCTTCCCCATCCTATGTATCTTAAATCTTGCCTAATTGTACCATAATTGCCTTCCCCTAGCAATAACTCTTGCCCTGTGTTATATATTTATCCTTTTCCATTACTAAAGTAAATGTAACCAAATTGTGGTCACTACCACCAAATTGTGGTCACTATCACCAAAGTGCTCACCTACCTCCAAATCTAACACCTGGCCGGGTTCATTACCCAGTACTAAATCCAATGTGGCCTTGCACCTTGGTGGCTTGTCTACATACTGTGTCAGGAAACCCTCCTACACACATTGGACAAAAACTAACTCATCTAAAGTACTCGAACTATAGTATAACCAGTCAATATTTAGAAAGTTCCCCATAACAACTACACTGTTACACTCGCTCCTAAGGAGAATTATCTTTGCTATCCTTTCCTCTACATCTCTGGACCTTTTCAGAGGCCTATAGAAAACTCCCAACAGCGTGACCTGTCCTTTCCTTTTTCTAACCTCAGCCCATATTATCTCAGTTGACATGTCCTCAAATGTCCTTTCTGCTACCGTAATACTGTCCTTAACTAACAATGCCATACGTCCCGCTCTTTTAGCATTTCCTCTGTTCTTGTGAAACATCTAGCTCCTGGAACCTGCAGCAACCAAATCTGTCCCTGTGCTATACATGTCTCTGAAATGGCCACAACATCGAAGTCCCAGTACCAACCCATACTGTAAGTTCACCCACCATTTTCCAGATGCTCCTAGCATTGAAGTGGACTACACTTCAAGCCACTTTCCTGCTTGCCGGTGAACTCTTGTGAACTTGAAACCATATTTCTGACCTCACTACTCTCAAACTCCTGGACACTGGAACTACAATTTAGGTTCCCGTTCCCCTGCTGAATTAGTTTAAGCCCTCCCGAAGAGTATTAGCAAATTTTCCCTCCAGGATATTGGTAGTCGTCTGGTTCAGGTGTAGACCATCCTGTTTGTAGAGGTCCCACCTATCCCAGAAAGAGCCCCAAATTATCCAGGTTTCTGAAATTCTCCTTCCTGCACCATCCCTGTAGCCATGTGTTCAATTCCTCACTCTCCCTATTCCTCACCTCGCTCTTACTTGTTGGTCATTGATTGCACCCAAGTGGTTATCAAGGTATGCAATAATGTCCTGCACCTGGGGAGTTCAGAGATAATGACAGTTCAGTAAACACACAGCCTCTGTGTCTGTGTGACCATTTGTATCCTGAAATTAATGTGCTGTCCACTTCAGGTAAAGAGAGTATCAGTCACCACTAAGAGTTAACATTGAGCAACCACTTTATGGCAGATGCCACCAAGGTGCATAGATAATCCTTGAAATAAGCCAGAAGGAAAACAGTTCAAGATCATTGCGATTTTTAAAAAATTCACTCATGGGGCATGGGTGCCACTGGCTGTACAGAATTTATTACCCATCCCTAATTACCTCTGAGAATGTGGGGGTGGTGAGTTGCCTTCTTGAACCACAGACCATTTGATGTAGATAGACCCACACTGCCGTTAAGGAGGGAATTCCAGCAATTTGACTCAATGACAGTGAAGGAATGGTGAATATTTCCTAATCAGGATGGTGAGTGGCATAGAGGGGAACTTGCATGTGAATTGAACTGAATTAGCTTTATTGTCAAATGTACTCAAATGAGTACAGTGAAAAGTTTATACTTTTCGACTCAGCACCATTTTAGATATAGAGTTCCCAGGTACATTCCTTAGTTACTGAGTAGAGAAATGAAGAAAAGGTTACATTACAGCTATACACCGTATAACCATAGATCAGAAAAACAAGAGTTATGAAGACAAACATCACAGTCTCTCTCTAACAGCTCTCTGTAGCAGACCATGGTGGAGGGGGGGTGGTGGTGGTGGTGGTGCTGCTGCTGCTGGTGGCACTCCGCTCGGTCTGCACTGGGACACTCCAGGCTGTTGGTCACTGCTGCAGCCACTGGTGACTGTCAATCCCACTTTGAATGTTAGTCGCTGTCACTCCAAGTCGCTGGTCATTGTTGTCCCTGCTCCAGGCCGCATGGTTATGTTTCCATATACCTGCTGCCCTTGTCCTTCAAGATGAAGGTGTTTGCAGGGTTTGGAAGGTGCTGTCTAAGAATCTTTGATGAATTTCTGCAATGCTTGTTATAGATGGTACACACTATTGCTAGGAGCATTGGTGGTGGAGGGAATGAATGTTTGTGGATTTAGTGCCAGTTAAGCAGACTGCTTTGTCCTGGATGGTTTAAAGCTTTTTAAATGTTGTTTGAGATCCACTCAACCATTATCCGGAGATTATTCCATCACACTCCTGACTTGTGCTGTGCAGATGGTGGATAAGCTTTGGGGAGTCAGGAGATAACTTACTTATTGCAGTATTCTTTATCTCTGACCTGCTTTTGTACCCATTGTATTTATATAGTGATTCCAGTTGCATTTCTGGTTAAGGCAATTACATAGCCTCACTCAGGACATATCCTGAGCAGAGGGACTATAGGTCAGCCCACAGCAATACCCCAAAACAAAGTCAAGCCTCGACTAAACATTTAATATTTTCTTCAGGATCTGGCCAGCAAGCCATTGTAATTGCTACCTGTATGCAGACTCCAGATAGCAAAAGAGGGTCAATGAGCCTGAATTGAGTTAGAGAACTCATAGGCTGGTATCCAGGAGAGTGCACCCTCTGGAAAGCCTACCTCAACTTGGCTTGGAACAATTAAATTGCTTAGCGATGTTCAAATCAGAACCAATCAAAATAACGCCTGGTTAAATGGTCACCTGGTTCTAATGGAGGTCAATGATGGTATGGCTATTTCAATGATCAGAGAACCAGACGAACAAGATTCGCTCTGGACTCCAACTCTTTTCGTATGACCTTGGTTAGAGAACCTGTACCAGGGAATCTTTACAGATTAAGGGTACAACTTTGGTTCCGGTATTGTATGAGAAGCAGCTAGTTCAGTTACCTCTGATGGTAATAAAAGGCTCAGACCCAGGCCTGGTGAGATGAAATTGATTGAGAAAGATTCACCTTGACTGTCTCAACATTTTTCAATGTAAAAATGGTTGATTGAATGAAGTCCTAATTAAATACCCAGAGTTTTCCAGGAATGTCTAGGGACTATCAAAGGAGTTAAGGCCACCTTGCGTCTCGACAAAGAAGCAAAGCTATGATTCTGTGAAGCCCACCTAATACCATTTGCCTCATGGGCAAAAGTAAAGGCAGAAATCAGGAGGCTGGAAAGCAAACAAATCATCAAACCAGTCCAGCTTGTAGAATGGGCAGCATGGTCATACCAATTGGTTCACCTTTGTGGATATTTTAAACCAACGATTAATTGTTTCTTGCAGCTGGATAAATACCCAATCCCTCTCACAGAGGATTTATACACAAAGCTGGTGGGGGGTGTCTGCCTTTAACAAAGTTGGACAGGAGCCACACATAGTTGCAATGACTGTTAGATATTGATTCCCAGAAGTATGCTACAATTAATGCCCATAAGGGTTTGTACCAATGTACAAGACTGCTATTTGGGGTAACATCAGCTTGTGCCAATTTTCAACAAACAATAGATAACATTTTACAAGGTCCAAACCAGTTTGCCATTTATCTGGGTGATGTGCTAATAACAGGGAAGACCAATAAAGAGCACTTACAGAACTCGGACATAGTCCTTTGACATTTCTCCAAGGTGGGCGCATACCTTAGAAGGAAAACATGTGTGTTCCAGCACCCCAAGTGACCTACTTGGGCTACAGAGTCGACAAGACCAGGTTACACCCGTTAGAAGATAAAGTGAAGGTGATCAAAGGTGTCCCAGCTCCCACATCTACACTGGACCTTAGTTCTTTCCTTACATTACTGAATTAATACGGAAAATTCAGACGTAACCTGGCCTCCACCCTGGCAGCCTTACATCTGCTATTGAAAGTGTGTCCGCCTTGGAAAGGTCTTGTTGCTAAGACATGACTTTTAGGGAAGTGAGGAAGTAGCTATCATCATTTAAGATGTTAGCACACTGTGTTCCCAAGTGAGATCTGGTGTTGATATACAATGTTTCTCCCTTTGGTCTCAGGGTGGTGTTGGCTCACTGATAGCTGAGAGTGTGTTGCTGGGAAAGCACAGCAGGCCAAGCAGCATCTAAGGAGCAGGAGAATCGACGTTTCAGGCATAAGCCCTTCATCCTGATGAAGGGCATATGCCCAAAATGTTGATTTTTCTGCTCTTCGGATGTTGTCTGACCTGCTGTGCTTTCCCAGCAAAACACTCTCGATTCTGATCTGCAGTCCTCACTTTCTCCTCACTGATAGCCCAATGGAGAGGAATAGCCAATAGCATATGCTTTTGGAATTTGGCTAATGCAGAGCTCAGATACACCCAGATAGAGAAAGAAGCTTTGGCAGTCATCTTTGGTGTGAGTGAGCTCCACCAATGCCTTTATAGATGTAAATTTGTAATAGTGACATTCAACAAAACCTTGATAAAGCTACTCAAAGAGGACAAGGACCTGTCACTTCAGGTTAAGTTCAGTTTTGGGCTCTCATTCTAAGTGCATACAATTACAAATTGGAACACTATCCAGGAGGCCAAGTGGCAAATACAGATACTTTGAGCCATCTCCTGGGCAGATACACAACTAACAGTGTCACCGCTGGTACAGCCTGTTCTGATTTTAAACTTTCTGCACACTCTTTTGGGCATCGTTGACAATATCAGACTGTGGACATAAAAAGATCCAGACCTGGCAAAACTAGCTGGTGCTGATGGGGGAAACAACAGGGCTATCACAACTAGAATTGAAACATTTCTAGGCCCAGTGAGACCAGATCACTGGAAATGATGATATTTTATTTTGGGGAGCAAAATTAATTGTCCTATACAAAGATCGTTGCCAGATACTGGTTGAACTACACCAGGGTCATTCACAGGTATTGAAAACGAATATGTTGGCAAGAAATTACAGCTGGGGTCCAGGATTGGATGCAGACATAGCTGCATTGGTGGGCAGTGCTCAGAATGCCAAACAGGGCCAAAGATTACTGCCAACAGCTCCCCCATTTTCTTGGTAAAGGGTGGATAAACCCTGGGCTCAGTTACATTTTGACTGTGTCGACCCTTTCATGGACTCAGTTCTTAGTCATTGTAGTTGGACTCAAAGTGGTTGTACATGCATAAACTTCACTTGACATACACAGGGATGATGATAGAAAAACTGTGAGCATCTTTTGAAATATACAGGCTCCCAGAAGTGTTGGTCACAGACATGGGCCATCATTTATCAACAAGGAATTTGAGTATTTCCTAAAGTCAAAAGGCATTTGACATATAAAGACAGCTCCATACTATGCATCGTCCAATGGTCTAGTGGAAAGAGCAGATCAAACTTTGAAGACGGACTTAAAGAAACAACCTACAGCTTCACACGATACCAAACTGTCCCTGTTCCTGTTTGATTACCGGACCACTCCTCATGTCACAACAAGGATAGCTCCAGCTGAGGTGCTAATAGAGAGAAGACGCCACACCAGGTTAAATCTGATTTTCCCAGACCTGGAATGCCAACACTGGATGCAAGACTTCTCTAAGTCAGAAAGGCAGTTTATTTCAGGGGTCAAAGTTTGCTGTCAAAACCATGGAAGTGGCCTGCATGGCTAAGAAGCATGGTCAATGCAAGGTCAGACACCATGATGTACAAAGTTCGGGTAGGTGAAGTAGTCCTAAACAAGCATGTGGACCCTATGAAAGCTGCAAACTAACAAACAGGGCAGGAGCAAAACAAATCTGGCCCCTCAGAACAATCAGAAGACTATTGGAACCTGTGAGTTCTCCCTGACGGTCTATGATTGAAGAAACTTCACAGTCTGAGATGGATGTGGCAGATGTCACAGCCTCAACACCGTTATCACCTGAAGGTGAATTTCTTCGAGGACAAGAAGCAGGCTACAGTACTGTACACGTCAATTTCCAAGGCTAAGTCGGCAGAACTGGACCCAGTGCAAAATTGCCCAGGAGAGGCTGCAAGAGAGAGAACAGGCCTACATTCCTAGACTTAGAGGGAGATGGATATGGTGACTGTAACAAGTTCAGTCAGGTGGCCTCACAGAATTAGTTCCCTGATTGGGGCTGTTTCAATCAGGGATTCCTGGCTGATAGACATAAACAGGAGTGTCAGAGCTTCTTTTCACTCAAAGGGCTGACTCTGAGGAACCCAACCAATGTTAAGTACTATGCACATGTAGATGAAGGGTGACTTGGTGATGGGACACCATCTCTGTGAAGTTATTTAAGTCCTATTTTATGTTCAATAACTTTTCTAATAATGCATTTATTTACTTTAACATCTTGTATACTTATAACTAATTTCAAGTTGTTATCTGACCTGTAAAGTATCTTAACCAGTTCTGACTTGCCATTCATTATAGGAGGCCTTGGAAGTTCGAAATCATTTCACAATCCTTGAAGTATCTTTGATGTGTTCGTTCATGCAATGTAGCAATTGCTGCACTGCAAGGTTCCATATGCATCAATGAAATAACTGAAGTGATTTGTTGTAGGATTTTAAATCTATCACAAGTTAAAAAAATAGAAAAAAGATTACAACACTCTGTTACCACTTTTGTTTATAGGTAAACTATTGAATATTTACTTGAATAAATATTCATGTAACCTAGTCATAACTAACATTTCTATTTTCTGGGTATCAAGCGAATGTACTAAACTGAACAATGGATTCTTTCAAAGGGGAGTATTGAATTTTTTTTTGCTTTAAGCTATTTCAAGCACTGCTTTCTGTCCTTGACTAGGCCCAGCGGCTCCTGGTAAATCATTTTGGAAGAACAGCGACCTCCAGTGCAGATAATGGAATGTTCATCACAAAGACAATTTCTTGGCGTGCACTCAAAAGAACAGGTCCTGCACCTCAGACCTGTGGTATTTTCAACTCCTGGAATGTCTGGAAAATCATTTAGTTTTGAAAACTTCTACAATTGATTTATAATCCTTTTTCCAAATCTACAGTCCAACGGTAGTCATACATTTGTAGCATTTTTTTCCTGTTGCGTACTTGACTTTTCTTTGCAGAATACAAAAAGCTGTGGAAAATTAAAGAATGTTGGTGGGTAGGTTAAAATAGAACTAAGGAAAGATCATAACAAAATACATTTAAAAAAATGTTCACACAATTGTTGTATTTAAAACTCGCTAAGAAATTGGTTGAAAAATTTGGAGAATTCACATACAAGTAGGTCAAGTACTGCTTCTTACTCCACAAGATAAAGAAAAGATAACATTGCTCTTTTCAGATGCCAACACACGACAAAGACATGTAAGATGCATTAATTGCCATGGCAACAGCAAACCAAATCCCAGAGCCATCAGCACTATATCATATAACTTCTTAAACTATACCACAGATCGTCTTTCTGCTGAAGGACCAATGTTGGGAAATATTATTGTGAGAAAAATAGAATGGAGACTTAATTAAATAAGAGGAATTTTAACTTTTCTCATTGTTATAGCAATGTATTTTGAAGAACAAAGTAAGTTTATTAATCTCCCTTTTTTATATTAAACTGTACTACAGTTATCTTTATTTCAGTTATGTGAAGGATTTTGTTTCTGTCCAATTTCAGAGCTTTTGCCGCGGTATGTTGTGTAAGTTCCTTAACTTCATCCATGTGCCATTGTTAATGCAGAGGTAGCATCTTTTGAACTTCCTTTGCAATAGGCTTTGATTTTCTGGTAGAGGTCTTTGATTCTGGTTGGCAGTTATCAAGTTATTATTTCTTCTCCTAAATTATGTCATAATGACATCAATTTCTAAACGTTTAGGGAATTCTGCTTTTTGTTATAATTGTCGGTTTCTGAGAGCAGTTCAGGAAAAAATTAAACAGTTCAAGTTAATGGATTATTGTGAAATGCAGTGATATTTGGGAAATGTGGAGAACGTTTATATTCATTAATTGGTTAATCTGTCCGATTCAAAAACTTGTTAGCCTTAAATATATTCAATGACCCAACCTCCACTGCCGTCTGTGGAAGAAAATTCCAGAAACTTAAATATACTCTGATAAATGACTCTCCAAGTCCATCTTAAATGACAGATGTTAAGTCTTTAAACTGTCTCCCCTTAATCTCTCAGAAACGGAGATTCTCTCAGCAGCTATCCTAAAACCTCATCAGACTTTTATGCATTACAGTAAAATCACCTCTCAGCCTTCTAAACTCCAATAAGGATGGGCCAAACTGACGCAACCATTTTTTATATTTAGAATCCCTACAGTGTGGAAACAGGCCCTTCGGCCCAACAAGTCCACACGGACCCTCTGAAGAGTAACCCACCCAAACCCATTCCTCATCCTATATTTACCCCCAACTAATGCACCTAAACTACACATCCTTGAACACTATCGGCAATTTAGCATGGCCAATCTACCTAACCAGCACATCTTTGGATTGTAGGAGGAAACTGGAGCACACGGAGGAAACCCATGCAGACACTGGGAGAAGGTACAAACTCCACACAGACAGACACGCGAGGTTGGACTCTAACCTGGGTCCCTGGCACTGTGAGGGAGCAATGGTAACCACTGAGCCACTGTGCCACCTGCTTTGAGAGTCATACAGTCATAGAGATGTACAGCACAGAAACAGACCCTTCAGTCCAATATGTCCATGCCGACTAGATATCTCAACCCAATCTAGTCCCACCTGCAAGCATCCGGCCCATATCCTTCCAAACCTTTCCTATTCATATACCCATCCAGATGCCTTTTAAATGTTGCAATGGTACCAGCTTCCACCACTTCCTCTGGCAGCTCATTCCATACACGTACCACTCTCTGCGTGAAAAAGTTGCCCCTTAGGTCTTTTTTATATCTTCCCCTTCTCACCCTAAACCTATGCCCTCTAGTTCCGGACTTCCCCATCCCAGGGAAAAACAAGCTTTGTCTATTTATCCTATCCATGCCCCTCATGATTTTATAAACCTCTATAAGGTCACCCCTCAGCCTCCGATGCCCCATAGAAAACAGCCCCAGCCTGTTCAGCCTCTCTCTATAGCTCAAATCCACCAACCCTGGCAATATCCTTGTAAGTCTTTTCTGAACACTTTCAGGTTTCACAACATCTTTTTGATAGGAAGAAGACCAGAATTGCACGCAATATTCCAACAGTGGCCGAACCAATGTCCTGTACAGTCGCAACATGGCCTCCCAACTCCTGTACTCCATACTCAGACCAATAAAGGAAAGCATACCAAACACCTTCTTCACTATCCTATCTACCTGTGACTCTACTTTCAAGGAGCTATGAACCTGCACTCCAAGGTCTCTTTGTTCAGCAACACTCCCTAGGACCTTAACATTAAGTGTATAAGTTCTGCTAAGATTTGCTTTCCCAAAATGCAGCACCTCACATTTATCTGAATTAAACTCCATCTGCCACTTCTCAGCCCATTGGCCCATCTGATCAAGATCCCGTTGTAATCTGAGGTAACATTCTTTGCTGTCTACTTCTCCTCCAATTTTGGTGTCATCTGCAAACTTACTGACTGTACCTCTTATGCTCACATCCAAATCATTTATCTAAATGATGAAAAGTAGAGGACCCGGCACCGATCTTGGTGGCACTCCACTGGTCACAGGCCTCCAGTCTGAAAAACAACCCTCCACCACCACCCTCTGTCTTCTACCTTTGAGCCAGTTCTCTATCCAAATGGTTAGTTCTCTCTTTCTTCCATGAGATCTAACCTTGCTAACCAGTCTCCCATGGGAAACCTTGTCAAACGCCTTACTGAAGTGCATATAGATCACATCTACTGCTCTGCCCTCATCAATACTCTTTGTTACTTCTTCAAAAACTCAATCAGGTTTATGAGACATGATTTCCCACGCACAAAGCTTTGTTAGAAGACAACCCTTTCAGCCAATAAACAAGCCCAGGGACCTACTCTGAACAGCTGCCAAAACAAATAGGTCCTTCCTTCTGTAAGGACACCAAAACTGTGCACTGGACTTTACAATCTCACCGATGCCCTGGAGGGGACAGGAATTGATGTTGCAGGTCCTGGAGTTTAGATGTTTCAGTAAAATCAGGGAAGGTGTTAAAAGAGGGGAAGGTGTGGCGTTGTTAGTCAAGGACAGAATTACCATGGCAGAAAGGACGTTTGAGGACTTGTCTAATGAGATGTATGGGCTGAGGTTAGAAACAGGAAAGGAGAGGTCACCCTGTTGGGAGTTTTCTATAGGCCTCCGAATAGTTCCAGAGATGTAGAAAAAGGGATAGTAAAGATAATTCTGGATAGGAGCGAGAGTAACAGGGTAGTTGTTATGCGGGCTGTGACTTTCCAAATATTGATTGGAAATACTATAGTTCAATTACTTTAGACAGGTCAGTTTTTGTCCAATGTGTGTAGGAGGGTTTCCTGACACTGTACATAAACAGGCCAACAAGGGGCGAGGCCACATTGGATTTGGTACTGGGTAATGAACCCGGCAAGGTGTTGGATTTGGAAGTAGGTGAGCACTTTTGTGATAGTGACCACAGTTTGGTAATGTTTACTTTAGCGATGGAATAGGGCAAGAGTTATTGCTGTGGGAAAGGCAATTACGATGCAGTTAGGCAAGATTTAGGATGCATAGGATGGGGAAGAAAACTGCAGGGCATGGGCACAATTGCAATGTGGAGCTTATTCAAGGAACAGCTACTGCCTGTCCTTGATAAGTATGTACCTGTCAGGCAGCGAGGAAGTGGTCGAGCGAGGGAGTAATGGTTTACTAAAGAAGTTGAAGCTCTTGTCAAGTCAAAGAAGAAGGCCTATGTTAGGAAGAAACGTGAAGGCTCAGGGTGCTTGAGAGTTACACATTAGCCAGGAAAGACCAAAAGAGAGAGCTAAGAAGAGCCAGGAGGGGACATGAGAAGTTGCTGGCAGAAAGGATCAAGGAAAACTCTAAAGCTTTCTATAGATATATCAGGAATAAAAGAATGACTAGAGAAAGGTTAGGGCCAATCAAGGATAGCAGTGGGAGTTGTATGTGGAGTCTGAGGAGATGGAGAAGCACTAAATGAATATTTTTCGTCATTATTCACAGTGAAAAAAGACAATGTTGTCAAGAAAAATACTAGGATACAGGTGACTCGACTAGACGGGATTGATGTTCACAAGGAGGAGGTATTAGCAATTCTGGAAAGTGTGAAAATAGATAAGTCCTCTGGGCTGGATGGGATTTATCCTCGGATTCTTTGGGAAGCCAAGGAGGAGATCCCAGAACCTTTGGCTTTGATCTTTACGTCATCATTGTCGACAGGTATAGTGCCAGAAGACTGGAGGAAAACAAATGTTGGCCCCTTGTTCAAGAAGGGGAGTAGAGATAACCCTGGTAATTATAGACCAGTGAGCCTTACTTTGGTTGTGGGTAGAGTGTTGGAAAAGGTTATAAGATATAGGATTTATAATCATCTAGAGAGGAATAAGTTGATTAGTCAATACAGTTTTGTGAAGGGTAAGTCATGCCTCACAAACCTTAATGAGTTTTTTTTGAGATGGTGACCAAACAGGTGGATGAGGGTAAAACAGTTGATATGATGTATATGGATTTCAGTAAGGCGTTTGATAAGATTCCCCATGGTAGGCTATTGCACAAAATACAGAGGTATGGGATTGAGGGTGATTTTGTGGTTTGGATCAGATATTGGCTAGCTGAATGAAGACAGGAGGTGGTGGTTGATGGGAAATGTTCATCCTGGAGTTCAGTCACTAATGGTGTACCACAAGGATCTGTTGTGGGGCCACTGTTATTTGTCATTTTTATAAATGACCTGGATGAGGGCACAGAGGGATGGGTTAGTAAGTGTGCAGGAGTAAGGTCAGTGGAGTTGTGAATAGTGCTGAAGGATGTTGCAGGTTACAGAGGGACATAGATAAGCTGCAGAGCTGGGCTGAGAGGTGGCAAATGGAGTTTAATGTGGGAAAGTGTGAGATGAAAGGAGCAACAGAAATAAAGAGTACTGGACTAATGATAATATTCTTGGTAGTGTAGATGAGCAAAGAGATCTCGGTGTCCATGTGCATAAATCCCTGAAAGTTGCCATCCAGGTTGATAGGGTTGTTACGAAGGCAAACGGTGTGTTCGCTTTTATTGGTAGAAGGCTTGAGTTTTGGAGTCATGAGATCATGGAGCAGCTGTACAAAACTGTGGTATAGACACACTTGGAGTATTGCATACAGTTCCGATCACCGCATTATAGGAAGGATTTGGAAGCTTTGGAAAGAGTTAGAACAAAGAACATGGAACAATACAGCGCAGAACAGGCCCTTCAGCCCTCGATGTTGCACTGACCTGTGACCTATTCTCAGCTCATCCCCCTACGCTATCCCAAAATCATCCATGTACTTATCTAAGGATTGTTTAAATCTCCCTAAGGTGGCTGAGTTGACTACATTACCTAGTAGGGCATTCCACGCCTTTACCACTCTCTGCGTAAAGAACCTGGAGGAGATTTACTGGGATGTTGCCTGGTATGGAGGGAAGGTCTTATGAGATAAGGCTTAGGGACTTGAGGCTATTTTCGTTAGAGAGAAAAAGGTTGAGAGGTGACTTAATTGCAACATGTAAGATAATCAGAGGGTTAGATAGGGTGGATAGTGAGAGGAGAAAGTGAGGTCTGCAGATGCTGAAGATCCAGAGCTGAAAATGTGTTGCTGGTAAAGCACAGCAGGTCAGGCAGCATCCAAGGAGCAGGAGAATCGACGTTTCGGGCATAAGCCCTTCATCAGGAATGTGAGAGCCTTTTTCCTTGGATGGTGATAGCTAGCATGAGGGGACATAGCTCTTAATTGTGGGGTGATAGATATAGGACAGATGTCAGAGGTAGTTTCTTTACTCAGAGTTGTAGGGGCGTGGAACATACTCCCTGCAACCATAGTAGACTTGCCAACTTTAAGGTAAAAAAAAATGACTACAGATGCTGGAAACCAGATTTTGGAATAGTGGTGCTGGAAGAGCACAGCAGTTCAGGCAACATCCGAGGAGAACATTTAAATGGTCATTGGATAAACATATGGATAAGAATGGAATAGTGTCGGTTAAATGTGCTTCAGATTGGTTCCACAGGTCGGTGCAACATTGAGGGCTGAATGGCCTGTTCTGCGCTGTAATGTTCTGTGTTCTATTTCAGTAAGTTTTCCCTGATTTTGTACTCTATTCTCTTTGAAGTGAAGGGCAACATTCTTTTGACATTCCTAATTATGTGCTGTACCCTGCATGCTAAATTGTAATAATTTCTGTCAATGGACATTCAAATCTATGCTGTAGCACTCTGCACTTTCTCTCCATTTAAATATTATGCGACCTTTCTATTCTTCCTACTAAAATCATTCATGTCATATTTCCCACACCATTTGCCAATTTTTTACCCACTCATTAAGTCTATCTACATCACTTTATAGACTCTTATATCCTCCTTACAACGTTTTTTTTCTACTCTATATTTATAACATTTACAAGTCTGGCTACAATACAAGGTAATGAAAAAGTGTGGTGCTGGCAAAGCACAGCAGGTCAGGCAGCATCTGAGCAGTCGACATTCCGGGCATTAGCCCTTCATCATGAATCTGCAGTCCTCACTTTCTCCTACAATACAATGCAGTCAGCCCTTTCCTTCAAGACATTCCAATGGATTACAGCTAGTTGAAGCTATGCCACTTTGCTGACCTCTAAAGTTTCAACTTTGATCTCCAGCATCTGCAGACTCACTTTCTCCTCATGAATCTGCAGTCCTCACTTTCTCCTCCAATACAATGCAGTCAGCCCTTTCCTTCAAGACATTCCAATGGATTACAGCTAGTTGAAGCTATGCCACTTTGCTGACCTCTAAATTATTGATTTATCATAATTCTGTGTTACCTTAAAATCAATCTTTGATCAATGCTAATGTATGACCCCCTAACCTCACATGTTGGCCATCCCTAATTGACTAATCTGCTAGGCTATTTCAGAAGGCACTTAAGATCAAACTACAGTTCTGTGGGTCTGGAGTCTTAGATCAGACAGGATGGCAGACCCTAAAAAACATTAGTGGATCAGTTGTGTTTTACAAAAAGTGATAAGACTTTTATGGTCACCATGTTGGAGACTTGCTTATAGTTTCAGATTTTATGACTTGAATTTAAAATCCACCATTTGCTGTTATAGAATTTCAACCAAGTTCTCTAAAGAATTAGCCTTGGCTTCTGGATCACTTAATCCGGTGACATAATCACTATGTCACAACCTCTATATTATCCTTCCTATTAAAGGATATCAGCATTTTCCCATTAATAGAAGTTGGACCAATTAGATTACAGTTTCTCCATTCCTGCCATTTTCCTTTCTTGAATAGAGGTGTTACTCATGTTGCTTTACAGTCCATTGAGACCTTTCCAGATCTAGAGAGTTTTGGAAGATTGCAATCAATATACCCACTCTCTGCCACTTTTGCCTCTGAGACCATAGGGTGGGGGTTTTAGGTCCATTGAACTTTAATCCCATTAGACACTCTCTGCACAGTTGTAAGGAGCACAGATAGTGGAGAACTGTAGCAGTACAAACTCAACCAGATGAGAGAAAAGTGGAATTAATTCTGATTGACTGCCATTGGAAATTTGGTTCAAAAGCTGCACTGAGTGCTGTTTAGCTAAACACAAATGCTTTGGAGTTGGGTGAAAACAGGAGTTGCTGAAGGTGAAAAAATGAGTGCGGTGCTCAGTCTGGACAGTTCTGAAAGTGACACAGTCCCAACAGAAGCAGTTAATTGGCAAGTGATATTGATAACAATGTGATTAGATTACTTACAGTGTGGAAACAGGCCCTCCTGCCCAACAAGTCCCCACCAACCTGCAACCCACTCCCCCATATTTACCCCTTCGCCTAACACTACGGGTAATTTAGCATGGCCAATTCACCTAACCTACACATTTTTGGACTGTGGGAGGAAACCCACGCAGACACGGGGAGAATGTACAAACTCCACACAGTCAGTTGCCTGAAGTGAGAATTGAATCAGGGTCTCTGGCACTGTGAGGCAGCAGTGCTAACCACTGTACCACCATGCCGCCCAGTGTATAAGCTGCAGTGTATTTCCTTACTGTTTTAATGCACTACTTATTAGATTAAATAAATTTAGGGACTTTCAATTATAATAGAAGTGTTTGAAATGAAGGAAGGTCCCTAGCTTTCTCCTAAAGGGAGTAACTAGCTTGATTGAGAGAGGGCTCGAGAGTCAGGTGCTGGAAAAGCACAGCAGGTCAGATAGCATCCGAGGAGCAGGAGAATCAATGTTTCAGGCAAAAGCCCTTTATCAGGAATAAAGGGCTTTTGCCTAAAATGTTTATCTTCCTCCTCCTTGGATGCTGCCTGACCTGCAATGCTTTTCCAGCAACATGCTCTCGACTCTAATCTCCAGCATCTGCAGTCCTCACTTTCATCTAGTTGATCTAAAGAGGAGTCATGACAGGAGAACTCAGACCCATGGTGTTCTCTTCTTGCATAATAAGGAACACTGCCAGTGTCCTTAATGACGGTGTGTGGGGGGGATCCAAGATGGCGGCGACCCAGCAAGTCTGAGTCTATAGTGCTCCTCCCAAGACTTGGGTAAAGTGGGTCACCCACCCCCTACCACGCTCACCAAATCATTTATAATAGCTGTTTAATTTAATTAATTGTTTAATATTAAATTTAAACAATCTAATATTTAGTAAAAATGACCAAAGGGAAGAGAGCCCTCAGCACGCAGGACCCCCTCCCTCACCCTCTCCAGCTGCAGCAGAGGCGTCCACAGCCACCCCGGGGAACTTACCTACAGTGACAAGCCTTGTAGAAATGATCTCCAAACTGGATGCGAAGAACGACGCTTTTATCGAAGAGTCCCGAAGCCGATGGGACTCACTCTCAGCCGCGCTGCAGAAGCATGACCAAGACATCCAGGAAATCGAGCGCCGAGTCAGAGGGGCGGAGTTAAAGGCCACGACCTCCGAAACTACAGTGCAATCGGCCGTGGATCAGGTCCGGACTCTCGAACAGCGAGCCCGGACCTTAGAGAACCACTTTGATGACCTCGATAATCGAGGTCGTCGAAAAAATATTCGTTTGCTGGGCCTTCCCGAACGGGAAGAGGAAGGCCAGCTTACAGCATTCCTCGAGCAGTGGCTGCCACAGCTTTTAAATCTGGAGGCTGGATCAGGCCAGGTAAGGGTGGAATGGGCCTACCGGGTCGCAATACGCGGGCCCGGCTCGAACCAGCGCCCACAACCGGTCCTGTTCCAGCTGCAGAGCTACAAGGAGAGGCAGATACTCCTAGAAGCCTCAAGAAATCTTGGAAAAGGCCCCCAAGCTATGATCTATAAAGGATCCAAGATCATG
This sequence comes from Chiloscyllium plagiosum, assembly GCF_004010195.1. Taxonomy (NCBI): domain Eukaryota; kingdom Metazoa; phylum Chordata; class Chondrichthyes; order Orectolobiformes; family Hemiscylliidae; genus Chiloscyllium; species Chiloscyllium plagiosum. Next base: position 94,277,993 of record NC_057719.1, on the reverse strand, counting down.
TTATTCCAGGACTTTTCCCCAGTTCTGGTCCGAAAGAGGAAGGCATTCGACGAGGTGAAGAAGCGTTTAAGGGACTTAAATATTCAGTACTCCTTACATTACCCAGCGACGCTACGCTTTAACCATGAAGGATCCGTACATAACTTCGGATCACCAGAAAAGGCTAAGGAATTCTTGGACTCTCTTAGATAAACTGTAAGAGATAATGGATGTTGGTTTGCCTTTCCCCCCGCTTTGGTTTATATCCCCCCTTTTATTTTCTTTTTACTTACCTTACTGTTTAATATTATCATGGGGGGTGGGGAGAGGGATTTGATTTTCTACCCCCCCCCCCCCTTGGGGTTGTTTTCTTTTAGTATTTTATATATATATGTGGGTATGTATGTATAAGAGACTTAAATATACACTCTGGTTATTTGTAGGTTAGATTAGTAGACAGTTGAGTTTTGGGTTTTTTTTCGGTATTTTTTTTCTTTTGTTAAATTTTGGCTATTGTATATTTGATTTAATTGTATATCAATGTTTGTATATACACTCTGGTTATTTGTAGGTTAGATTAGTAGACAGTTGAGTTTTGGTTTTTTTCTTTTTCGGTATTTTATTTCTTTTGTTAAATTTTGGCTATTGTATATTTGATTTAATTGTATATCAATGTTTGTATTTGAGAGTTTTGTTTATTTTTGTAAACTTGTAAAAATGTCAAATTTCTAATAAAAATATCTATAAAACAAAAAAAATGACGATGTGTGCAAGCAGTGTGTCCAACTGTAGCTACTGGCTCACCGCTTTTCAGAGCTGGATCTGCAGGTGGACTCACTGTGGAGCATCTATCATGCTAAGAATGTTGTGGACAATGTCACAAAGTTGTATAGAATACTTATGAAGTGGAAGGCAGGATGCTAGAATTTGTTTGTAAAAATGACAGGAGGGAAGATTGTGTGGTCCCTTTAAGAGGTGATGTGCTTTTCCAAGATGTAAAACAAATGTGTCTGTAAGCAGTTGTAGATTACGACAATTCTAAAATGGAAACGTAATAATTGGCTGTGATTGAAAACCTCAGATTTGTTTTGATGTTTTGGCAAAAAGTTGGACTCAGCCAATTATTTAAACCAAGCACTCAATGATTCAAAGCCAACTGAATTTAAAACTGATGATGTTGGCAGCCTGAAATCAATCATAAGAACATGATGTGTCACATGGGTTATATCAAAAGGGGTTATATCAAAAAGGATTTTTGAAAATCAAGAGAGAACTAACTGCCATCTGAAGAGATAAGAACTTTGCAACTCTCAGAAAAAAACACCATCCATTCATAAAGGTGTATGGCACTTTTAGATAATACCCCTGGCACCAGAATTCAGTGGAGCGAGACGTTCAGAACAGAAGAAATTACAGAGGAAACATCCCTGACAGCATAATCAGCAAAAGAAAGACTGGAGAGACAGATGAACTTTCTAGAAGACACATTCTGTGTGGACTTTGAGAGACTTAAGTTTTAATTTATTGTTTTGTTATAAGTTTGTGCGAAGATTTGTAGCTCGGGTGCTCGTTGTTGTGGTTCTGTTCGCCGAGCTGGAAGTTTTTGTTGCAAACGTTTCGTCCCCTGGCTAGGCGACATCATCAGTGCTTGGAAGCCTCCTGCGAAGCGCTTCTTTGATGTTTCCTCCGGTGTTTATAGTGGTCTGTCCCTGCCGCTTCCAGTTGTCAGTTTCAGCTGTCCGCTGTAGTGACCGGTATATTGGGTCCAGGTCGATGTGTTTGTTGATGGAGTTTGTGGATGAATGCCATGCCTCTAGGAATTCCCTGGCATGTTCGGAAACGTATGTGTTCCCTCTGCAGTGGGGAAATGATTTACCTTAGGGCAGTTTTCCTGACATGATATACATTAAAAAAAGTATTTCCATCGCAACTGGATCCAGGCACGTCCGAGTGAACCGTTTTAAAAGGAAACATGGTGTGTTTTATTGCACTTTCTGCAATTTCTAATATTTTGTAACCGACTCTCTCAGTTTCCAAGTGAGAAACGAATTGCAACGTGGAGGGGGTGAGACCAGCACTGGGTTTATTCATCTGCTTCTGCTCGTATCTTAGAGGCAACATCAATCGGAGAAAACAGCTTCGTCTCTCCAAAGGCATTGTTTAAAGAAGGAAACAAGTGTGCAGCATAACAGATTGAAAGGCTTTGGTACTTTCTCCAAGTGAGAAAAAAAATCTGCTGGTTGTGTAGTGGCACAGAGAGGCCACCAGAGAGTGGCATTGTATCACTTTAAATGCAAGGGGGTGGGAGAGAGAGAGAGAGAGAGACTGACACATTCTAATTATTTCATTCAGACTTCCCTCCAGTGAGTCCTATTGCATTCAGAGAGAGACTCACAGACACACACACAGGAGACACACACATGGACATGATCATCAGTGTTGTATCACCTTAAACACAAGAGTGAAAGTGAGAAAAGCGGAGCAGGAGGTTAAACCCATTTCAATGGATTCACTGCCAAGAGAACAGAGACACAGGCACAGACACACACAAACATAGAGACACACACTAGCGCATACACTCATGTAGAGTCAAGATTAGAGTGGTGCTGGAAACGCACAGCAGGTCAGGCAGTATCTGAGGAGCAGGAAAATCGACATTTTGGGCTATCACCCTTCTTACTTTTGCCAGAAACGTCAATTTCCCTGCTCCTCGGATGCTGTCTGACCTGCTGTGCGTTTCCAGCACCACTCTAATCTTGACTCTAATCTCCAGTATCTGCAGTACCCACCTCCGCCCATACATTCATGTAGATCAGTATATGTCTCAGCTGCAAACACACAGATATAGTTCGACAGAGATAGACACACTCACGGAAACAGAGACACTGAAACACACACAGAAGCATACTGTGACACAGAGGGAGAAACATACAAATACACTGACAGAGAGAGAGAGAGAAATGTTCTGAGTGTCTCTCTCCCGATTGCTCCTTTGTATTTTTAAAGTGATGCAACGCTACCTCCTGCTGGCATCCACATGTCTTTGCACAGGGGACAGTGGAGTGTGAACATTATCAGGGGTTCAGTTAAAGAGAGAGAGTAGCTCACAGCAGCATCAACAGAAACAAACACACATATATTCTGCTGGTGTGGAGGGGATTGCAATTGTACTGAGGCGCCTCAGTAACCCTAACCCTGTTGTGGTTCTGTTCGCCCAGCTGGGAATTTGTGTTTCAGACGTTTCGTCCCCTGTCTAGGTGACATCCTCAGTGCTTGGGAGCCTCCTGTGAAGAACTTCTGTGATCTTTCCTCCAGCATTTATAGTGGTTTGTATCTGTCGCTTCCAGTTGTCAGTTCCAGCTGTCCGCTGCAGTGGCCGGTATATTGGGTCCAGGTCGATGTGCTTATTGATTGAATCAGTGGATGAGTGGACAAACAGGAAGACAGCTAACGATCCACATCCATGAATGCCAACTAGCCACGAAATGACATGACCAGCTATCCTTAGTAACCACACACTCAGATGACAAGCAACATGAGTTCGACTGGGACAACAGTACTATTATAGGACAAGCCAAACAGAGAACAGCCGGAATTCCTAGAGGCATGGCACTCATCCACAGATTCAATCAACAAGCACATTGACCTGGACCCAATATACCGGCCACTGCAGCGGACAGCTGGAACTGACAACCAGAAGCGGCAGGGACAGGCCACTAGAAATGCCGGAGGAAACATCACAGAAGCGCTTCACAGGAGGCTCCCAAGTACTGAGGATGTCACCTGGACAGGGGACGAAACGTCTGCAACACAAATTCCCAGCTCGGCGAACAGAATCACAACAACGAGCACCCGAGCTACAAATCTTCTCCCAAACTTTGAACCCTAACCCTAAACTCTCATTCTCACCCTGACCCTAACGGATTAGGGATAGGCCCAAAGGATTAGGGTTTAGGGTCAGGGTTGGGTCTAAGATCAGGACCATAGGGTTGGGGTTGGAGTTAGGGTTAGAGGTTGGTTTGTGGTTACAGTTAGGGAGGAACTGTTACTCAGTCTCTGCTTCTCCCTTTGTGTTTACGCCCCTCTGTTTCTCAGCCTCTGTTTACCCCCCTCAGTTTCTCAGTCTGTTCCTCCTATCCATTTCTCCCCTACTTGATTCTCAGATGTTTTTCCCTATATGTTTCTCCCTCTATGATTTTCTGTTGCTTTTTCTTGGCTCTGTTCCTCAACCTGTTTCAAAAGAACAAAAGAGAAGTACAGGACAGGAACAGGCCCTTTGGCCCTCCAAGCTTGTGCCGATCATCATGCCCTAACTAAACTAAAAAACAAGTCTTCTGCACTTATTTGATCCATATCCCTCTACTCTCTCTCTATTCATGTAACCATCCCAATATTTCTTAAATGTCACCAATGTTCCTGCTTCCACCACCCCGTCTGGCTGCGCATTCCAGGCTCCTACCACTCTGTCCGTGAAAACCTTCCCTCTCACATCTGCCTTAAACTTTCCCCTTCTCATCTTGAATCTGTGTTCTCTGGTAAGTGAAACCTCAACCCTGGGAAAAAAGCCTCTTACTATCCACCCTATCTATGCATCTCATAAGTTTGTAGACCTCTATCAGGTCTCTTAGCTGCTTTCTTTCCTGTGAAAACAATCCTCGTCTTTTTAACCTTTGCTCAGACTCTCTAGACCAGGCAATGTCCTTGTGAATCTCATCTGCACTCTCTTCAAAGCTTCCATGTCCTTCTGGTAATGTGGCGACCAGAACGACACACAATGTTCTAAATGCAGCCGAACAAGGGTATTATATAGCTGCAATATGGCTTACCAACTCTTGAGCTCTATGCCCTGGTCAATGAAGGTAAACATGCCATATGCCTTCTTAATAACCTTGGCAATCTGTGTTGCCAGTTTTAGGGAACTGTGGATCTGCACACCTAGATCTGTCTGTATGTTAATGTCCCTAAGGGTTCTTCAATTTACATGATAATTCACATCTAAATTTGATTCTGCAAAATGCATTACTTCACATTTGTCTGGATTTAACTCCATCTGTCATTTCTGTGGCCAAGTCACCAATCTGTCTGAATGCTGTTGTATCCTTTCACAATTGCTAGCACTATCAGCAACTTCACTAATCTTCATGCCATCCTCCATTTTCCTCCAGATCATTTATATGTACTACAAACAACAGAGAACCTAAGACTGATCCCTTTGGAACACACTAGTTACCAGCTTCCATTCTGAAAAATACCCTTCCACTGCTACCCTCTGTCTTCTATGACCAAGCCAGTTTTGTATCCATCTCGGCAAAAGTGAGGACTGCAGATGCTGGAAACCAGAATTTAGATCAGAGTGGTGCTGGAAAAGCACAGCAGTTCAGGCAGCATCCGAGGAGCAGGAAAATCGACGTTTCAGGCAAAAGCCCTTCATCAGGAATAGAGGCAGGGTGCCTGCACAGTGGAGACATAAATGGGGTTGGGGGGTGAGGCTGGGGAAACCTTTGCTGACTTCTCCCCAGCTCCCCCCCCAACTCCACCCCAACCCCCATATTTATCTCTCCACTCTGGAGGCTTCCTGCCTCTGTTCCTGATGAAGGGCTTTTGCCCGAATCGTCAACTTTCCTGCTCCTCTGATGCTGCCTAACCTGCTGTGTTTTTCCAGCACCACTCTGATCTAAATTCTTGTATCCATCTAGCCAGCCCACCCTGAATCCCATGTGATTTTAGTTTCAGTGCCAATCTGCCATGTGAGACTTTATCAAATGCCTTATGTCCCCCATCAAACCCTCCCAGGACAGGGACAGCACGGGGTTACATTCTGGGATAATCCTGTTCTCCCCCTAACACGTGGAAATATTACCCCGAGACCGATCTACCCAAAAGCCCGTCTTCAAAGCCCAAACTCAGTCCAGGCCGCAGGCTGTGGCTGAAGCTGAAACACCGAATCATTTCCAGGAGGGGTTCGACTGAGTTCACTGGGACTAAAGGGATTGTACGGTGTGGGGGAGAACCCGGGAGCAGGGGACTGAGTTGGATGGTCAGCCCTGGTCTTATTGACGGGTGGAGCAGGCATGGATGGGCTGAAAGGCCTCCTCCTGTTTCCCTGTGGATTTCTGTGTCTACCTCGAGCAGGGCCCCTTTGAACCCCAGTTGGGGCTCCTTTTGAACTCTGTACTTTGCTGTCACTCCTGCTGTGAAATGACTGCCTTCTGTCTCCATCGATTCCTCAGCTCCTGAACTCTCCCAGGGTACACTGAGGAACGGTTCAGAAACCCACGGCATCCCCATCACAATAGAGTGTGGTGTGGTGGTTAGCACTGCAGCTTCACAGTGCCTGGGCCCTGGGTTCGAGTCTGTGTGTAGTTTGCACATTCTCCCCGTATCTGTGGGGGTTCCCTCTGCACCTCAAATGAGATTTGCTGGCACCAAAAGGTTTGTGTTATAATGGAAGGCTAAGAGCTAACCTTACAGAAGTTTATAAAATCATGACGGGTATAGATTTAGTGAATGGCTGGTGCCTTTTCCGCAGGGTGGGGGGATTTAAAGACGGGGGGTGGGGGCATATTTTTAAGGGGAGAATAGACATTAATGGAAGGTGTCTTTTCCAGAGGGTGGGGGATTTAAAGACAGGGAACATAACTTTAAGGTGAGAGGGGAAAGATTTAAAAACGTTATGAGGAGAAATTTTCTTTTTACACAAAGTAGTTTGTGTGGGGAATGAGCTTCCTGAGGAAGTGGGGGTGTGTGGGGACAGTTACAACGTTTAAAAGACATTTGGATAAGGACATGAGCAGGAAAGGGTTGGAGGGAGATGGGCCAGGAGCAGGCAGGTGGGACTGGTTTAGGTTGGGGTTAGGGTCAGTTAGACCAAAGGGTCTGTTTCTGTGCTGTCGGGTTGGTTAGGTGGATTGGCCGTGCTGAATTTCCCATGGTGCATGGGGATGTGCAGGCTAAGGTGGGTTAGCCACGGGAAACGCAGGGTTACAGGGACGGAGGGAGAGGCCAGCACTGGGTGAGACACTCTTCGCTGCGCACTCAGAGGACCGAATGGCCTCCTCCCATACTGTGGAGGTCCTCCGAGATTTATGAGGCCGTCCTCAAGTGCCAAGTGCTGGAACGTCTCCAGGAGAAGCCAGCCGCGGCATGTCAGGAATGCCGGAGCTCAACGGCAGCATTGTTCCGCCCTCTCCAAATTCCATCCGGCATTCCAGAGGCTCGGACTCAGAGGACGACCTCCAACCCTACACTACACAGCTCGCGGCCCCGTGTGGGAGGGATGGCGTGTGCCCCCCACCTCCTCCTATTGCCCCTGTTGATTGTTAAAAATCTTTTGAACACGCTCCCCCCACATCCCCCCGCCACTGCAACAAAGACAAATGCAATCTCCTGAGCGAGTAGGCCTCAGGCTCCAACCTAGTCCTCCCTTGAGAACCATACCCCACGCCACCCCTCAACAAAAAGAAATGTTAGCTCTTGAACAAGTAGGCCTCAGCTCTGACCTAGTCTTCCCTTGACAACCAGACCCCATTGCCATGGGAGATGGAGGCCGGAGTTGGGAGGTCAGAACGGGGTTTGAGGGTGGACCAGGTCTGACCAGTTGCGATGTGAAACGGACCCCCTCCCCCCGGCCGCATCTACAAACTCAACCCCACCTCCCCACGCCAGAGGTTCTGCATTGCAATAGCGCCTCCTCGGCTGCCGGGATGGGGGAGGGGATGGCTCCCAAAAGAACTTCCCAACCCCACACGGCCACTGCTAATGCCCAGGAAGCACCGGCGGCCATTTTCCACACAGCAAGCTCGCGCAAACAAGCGCTGTGAGGTATAAGCGGCTGAAACTTTCCCAAATTGACGTCGGTGGATGGATTACCTTGGAAATATCGGTGCCAGGATCTTTACTGGCCACACAGGGAGAGGAGGGCGGTCAGACAGTGCCCTGGGTTCTGAGGAATGGACCCTCTCTCCATGCCTGGACTCACAGGCATGTTCTCTCGCGGTATTAAAATTGCTGCTCATCACCGAGTGAAAGTGTCTGATTGCTCCCATGCTGAGCAAGTGATAAATTGTGAAATAAATTTGGCGCAGCATATTCTGAGGGAATTCGCTTTGGGTATTTAATTAGCAGAGTGATGGTGTTCATTCAACAATACAATTTTCTTTAAAGTAAGATTGCACCTTCATGCTGCTTGACTAAGGAAATGCTGTTCAGGTGTAAGTGAGTGTGTGAGGGTATGTGTGTGCAGGAGAGTGAGTGTGTGAGAGAGAGTGTGATGGTATGTGTGTGCAGGAGAGTGAGTGTGTGAGAGAGAGTGTGATGGTATGTGTGTGCAGGAGAGTGAGTGTGTGAGAGAGAGTGTGATGGTATGTGTGTGCAGGAGAGTGAGTGTGTGAGAGAGAGTGTGATGGTATGTGTGTGCAGGAGAGTGAGTGTGTGAGAGAGAGTGTGATGGTATGTGTGTGCAGGAGAGTGAGTGTGTGAGAGAGAGTGTGATGGTATGTGTGTGCAGGAGAGTGAGTGTGTGAGAGAGAGTGTGATGGTATGTGTGTGCAGGAGAGTGAGTGTGTGAGAGAGAGTGTGATGGTATGTGTGTGCAGGAGAGTGAGTGTGTGAGAGAGAGTGTGATGGTATGTGTGTGCAGGAGAGTGAGTGTGTGAGAGAGAGTGTGATGGTATGTGTGTGCAGGAGAGTGAGTGTGTGAGAGAGAGTGTGATGGTATGTGTGTGCAGGAGAGTGAGTGTGTGAGAGAGAGTGTGTGATGGTATGTGTGTGCGGGAGAGTGAGTGTGTGAGAGAGAGAGTGTGAGGGTATGTGTGTGCAGGAGAGTGAGTGTGTGAGAG
>NC_057719.1:94264299-94267036 GCF_004010195.1 Chiloscyllium plagiosum | reverse complement strand
GTGTGAGGGAGTGAGCAAGTGTATGTGTGTCTGTGTGTGTGTGTGTCTGTCTGGGAGTGTTTGAGAGTGTGTGTGTCAGTTTGGAAGTGTGGTTATGTCAGTGCGTATGAGTGTGAGAGACCTGTGTGAGTGAGTGTGTGAGACTATGTGATAGTGTGTGGGTGTGAGGGAGTGAGTAAGTGAGTATGCATGTGTGTGAGTGAGAGAGCATGAGGGTGTGTGAAATAGAGTGTCTCTGTGAGAGAGAGCGAATGATTTAATTGCCTATCCCCATGTAATATCCTTTGTATTACTCTCACACAGACTCCAGTGCTAGAATACAGTTACCTCCATCATGGTCAATGTCATGAGAGAATAAGTATATACTGATGTATACCTCCACAGAGAGAGAGAGAGAGAGAGGATTATTTATTGATCTATCCAGTGACTGAATCTGAGTTACAGAGGGGGAGATAGACAGGGGAACAATTGGAGGGAGATATACAGGGAGAGGGGAGAAAGCTAGAGAGATAGAGACAGAGAAACACAAGAATCAAGACTTGTTGTTTGCGACATATATCAGCAATGCAGGCAGGACTGGAGGATTGGAGCAATTGGGAGAGGCTGCACTGACTGGGACATTTTTCCCTGGAGTGTCGGAGGCTGAGGGGTGACTTTATAGAAGTTGATAAAACCATGAGGGGCACGGATAGGGTAAATAGACAAGGTCTTTTCCCTGGGGTCAGGGAGTCCAGAACTAGAGGGGCATAGGTTTAGGGTGAGAGGGGAAAGATATAAAAGAGACCTAAGGGGCAACTTTTTTCACCCAGAGGGTGGTACGTGTATGGAATGAGCTGCCAGAGGAAGTGGTGGAGGCTGGTACAATTGCAACATTTAAGAGGCATCTGGATGGGTGTATGAATAGGAAGGGTTTGGAGGGATATGGGCCGGGTGCTGGCAAATGGGATCAGGTCAGTTTAGGATATCTAGGTCAGCATGGACGAGTTGGACCGAAGGGTCTGTTTCTGTGCTGTATGTCTCCATCACAGTGCTGGGGGGAGATGATAATTAAGCTAGTGGGTGGCTCAAGGATTGGCTGGGTGTTTGACAGTGAGGAGGGAAGGTTTTGAGATTGCGGGAAGGTGGTGACAGATCAGTCAGCTGGGCAGATCAGTGGCAGATGGAGTTTAACCCAGAGAAGTGGGAGGTGATGCACTTTGAGGAAAGGAACACAACAAAGGGAATACTCGGTGAATGACAGGACACTAGGAAGCTCCGAGGGAACAGGTGGGGTGCCTGTACTTGAAGGTGGTGATAAGACATATTAGATACTTGCCTTTATCAGGAATGGCATTGGAGCTGTTGGTGATGTTGGAGCTGTACAGGGTTTAGTGGTGAGGCCCCAGCTGGAGTACTGTGTGCAGTTCTGCTCCCTGGGAAGGATGGGACTGTACAGGAGGGGGATACAGAGGGAGATTCACCAGGACAGTGCCCTGGGATGGAGCAGTCCAGTGATGGGGAGAGACCCCATATGTTTGGGGTGTTTTCTTTGGAGCAGGGAAGGTCGAAGGGGTGGCTTGATAAGATAATGAGGGGCATGGACGGGGCGGGACAGGAAACAGTTGCCCTCGTCAGTGGAAAGGTCAATAACGCGCGGGGCCTAATATTAACGAGGAAATGGCAGGTGGGGGAGCTGAAGGATGTTTCTCACTCAGAGGGTGCTGGGGGTCTGGAATACACTGAGTGGTGGAAGTGGGAAACCTCACAACCTTTTAAAAAGGACTTGGATGGGCCCTCAGAATGTTATAACAGCTAAGGGTCTAGTGTGGGGGAGGTGGGACTGCGGGAGATTCAGTGCAGTTTCTACTGTATTGGCTCAATAAACCAATGGGTCTCCACCACATCGTGTGATTCTGTGAAGGGGCAGCTGGGCGGAAACACAACGATAGATGAGCAAGCCTCAGGTGGTGCTCTGAGTGGACAGCGAGAGATAGGAACAGTCTGAGAAATGCCCAGAAACGAGGGAACAGGTGGAGCGATATGAAAAGATGGGAGATGGACAGACAGAGACAGAAGCCATTGAAGAGAATCAGACAGATAGAAAGAAAGAAACGTATTGAGAGAGATAAATAGACAATTAGCTCTGGCTGCAAGTTTCCAATAGAAAATCACACCGATAGAAAAGATCTGATCAATGGTTAGGGAGAGAGATGGACAGAGAGAGAGGTGTGTGGGTGCAGTCTTCTGTGTCGAGTCAAAGTGGGTCATTAAGATGGAGCTATTTGCACTGTCCATGACCCTGCGACCTGTGTATATGTTAGCTTCCTACTTCCCACCTTACCGAGTCCGAATATTTCACTTGTGCCTGTTCATGGCTGTCTGTTTCCTGCAATTCAGAGTCTCCTCGCTGGCTACACTTCAAACACACAGGCACCAATCAAGGGGAACAAATCGACATGAAGATAGAAAGTCATTGCTGAGAGAGAGAGACAGAGACAGACAGCGAAACAGAGAGAGAGAGAGAGAGAGAGGTGTGGAGAAAAATGAGAGTGACTGAGAGACTGAGAGAGAGAGAGAGAGAGAGAGAAAGAGAGAGATTATATACATCTACAAGAAGAGAGAGAGGGGACTAGAACAAGGGGAGAAACAAGAGAGAAAGAGAGACAGAGACACACAGAGAGAGAGACAGAGGGGGAGAGACAGAGAGACAGAGACAGAGAGAGGGACAGAGACACACAGAGAGACAGTGAGAGAGAGA
>NC_057719.1:94249888-94263021 GCF_004010195.1 Chiloscyllium plagiosum | reverse complement strand
CTCTCGCTCTGTCAATCTGTCTCTCTCTGTCTCTCTCGCTGTCTGCCTCTCTCTCTTTCTCTCTCTGTCTCCCTCTCTCTTTCTCTCTTATTTCCTGGCACCAGCCTCAGACACCAATCCACTCCTGCATGGACTGTGGGCACTACACCCTCCCCACACCCCCTTAATGACCCTTGAACCGATTCCCTGCTTGATTCAAGAGTCAACAGTGTTGCCATGGTGGTAGGGAGTCACGTGTAGGCCCGGACAGGGTAAGGACAGCAGATTACCATGAGTGAACCACGTAGGAGCTTTTAACAACAGGTTCTCGGGAAACTCCCCAGACCCTCGCATTACTGCCCTGGATTTACGGACATTGAATTCAGGATGAAGAGAAATCCTGGGGTGGGATTTGAACTAACATCTCCTGGGAATGAGCCTGGGCTCCTCAATGACATGTCAGGTGACAACACCATAACCACCACTAGCTCCCTCTAACGACCAACAGGATGTTGGGGTCGTATAGGACATTGGTGAGGCCCCTTCTGGAATACTGTGTCCAGTTCCGGTCTCCCTGCTACAGGAAGGATATTTTTAAACTGGAGAGGGTTCAGGAGAGATTTACCAGGATGTTGCCAGGTATGGAGGGTTTGAGTCATTAAAATAAACTGGAAACGTTGGGACTTCTTCCAATGGAGCGTAGGGTGTTGAGGGTGACCTTATAAATATTTATAAAATAGTGGGGAACGAAGATAAGGTGAACAGCCCAGGCCTTATTCCCAGGGTGGGGGAGTTCATGATTAGGGGGGGTATACTTTTAATAGAATAGATTCCCTACAGTGTGGAAACAGGCCCTTCGGCCCAACAAGCCCACACCGATACTCGGTTAACCCATCCAAACCCTTCCCCTACCCTAAATTTACCCCTGACTAAAGCACCTAATCTGCACATCCCTCAACACTGTGGGCAATTTAGCATGGCCAATCCACCCTAACCTGCACATCCCTGGGCACGATGGGACAATTTAGCATGGCCAATTCACCCTAACCTACACATCCCTGGTCTATGGGAGGAAACCCACGCAGACACGGGGAGAATGAGCAACCTCCACACAGACAGTCGTCCAAGGCTGGAAGTGAACCGATTCCCTGGCACTGTGAGGCAGTTGAGAGGAGAAGGTTTTAAAAAGGACATTGGGGGGGGGGGGGGCAATTCTTTATTACATGGAGGGTGCTCCATGTGTGGAATGAGCTTCCTGAGGGAGTTGGGGGTTTTAAAGACATTTGGACAAGGACATGAGTAGGAAAGTGTTGGAGGGTGATGGGCCAGGAGCAGGCAGGTGGGACTGGTTTAGTTTGGGAATAGTGTTGGCACGGACTGGGTGGGCCGAAGGGTTTGTTTCCGTGCTGAGTAAGGGTCACTCGACCCTAACCATTAACTCTGATTTCTCTATCATCCTCCGTCATTTCCGTCACCTCCAAACGGACCCCACCACCAGGGATATATTCCCCTCCCCTCCCCTATCAGCGTTCCAGAAAGACCACTCCCTCCGTGACTCCCTCGTCAGGTCCACACCCCCCACCAACTCAACCTCCACTCTCGGCATCTTCCCCTGCAACCGCAAGAAATGCAAAACATGCGCCCATACCTCCCCCCTCACTTCCCTCCAATGCCCCAAGGGACACTTCCATATCCGCCACAAATTCACCTGCATCTCCACACACATCATTTACTGCATCCGCTGCACCCGATGTGGCCTCCTCTATATTGGGGAGACAGGCCGCCTACTTATGGAACGTTTCAGAGAACACCTCTGGGACACCCGGACCAACCAACCCAACCACCCCGTGGCTCAACACTTCAACTCCCCCTCCCACTCCACCAAGGACATGCAGGTCCTTGGCCTCCTCCATTGCCAGACCATAGCAACACGACGCCTGGAGGAAGAGCGCCTCATCTTCCGCCTGGGAACCCTAGCCTGCTGGACACACTTTCCTCATTCCTGAAGAAGGGCTTATGCCCGAAACGTCGATTCTCCAGCTCCTTGGAAGCTGCCTGACCTGCTGCGCTTTTTCAGCAACACATTTTTAAGCTCTTTCTCTCCACAGGTGCTGCCTGACCCACTGAGCTTTTCCAGCAATTTCTGTTTTAGTTTCTGATTTACAGTGTCCACAGTCCTCTCGGTCCGTTTCCCCGCTGTGTGACTGGATGACTCCATGATAGCAAAGGGCCAAAGGATTTAGATTTTGCGAGCATCTGTCATCATGAAAGATTGCAGCTCAGATACAGGGTAGCAGGCTTGGTAATTGAGTAAGATAACAACTTTAGGAATGAGGAATTAAAATGCTGGACTCCATGGTCGGGCCTGTGGTCATGAGAATTCAGAAAAATAAGAGGCGACTTTTTGAAAACATACAGGATTCTCAGGGCAAATTGACAGGGTAGATGTGGAGAGGGTGTTTTTCCCCATGTGGGGGACTAGAGGGTACCATCTCAGAATAAGGGGTCACACATTTAAGACAGAGAGAACGAAGAATTTTTTCCCTCTGAGGGGACCGAACCTGCAGAATCCTTAACTTCAGGGGGCTGTCAAGGCTGGGTCATTGAGCACATTCGAGACTGAGGTGGAGAGATTTTTAATCAGTGAGGGGGAACCAAGTGGAACTGAGGATAATCAGGGTCAGCCGTGATTTCATCGGACAAAGAAGCACCTCTTTTTCTGGAAGTCGTCATCTGAAAGGGGAGGGAGGGGAGGGGATGGGAACCTCTCAACGTCAAATAAATACAGAGATGGGCACTTGACACTGCAGGATGGGAGTTGGAGAATGGTTCTGGAATAGCATCCCTCTACCAGGCCCTGTGTCAAGGAAAGGCCGCCAGCATTCTCAAAGCTCCATCCCACCCTGGCAATGTTTTTCTACAACCTCTACCATCGGGGAGAAGGTACAGAAGCTTGAACACACGCACCAGCCGGTTTCAAAACAGTTTCTACCCTCCTGTTGTTAGAATACTGAATGGACTCGGAAACTCTTAACATTCACCTGTACCTGTGTGTGTGTTTTTGCTGCTGTTTACCTAATATTTACTTATCTGTGCTACTTAACTCTGTGATCTGCCTGTAATGCTCACAAGAAAAAGCGTTTCACTGTACCTCGGTACACGGGACAATAAACTCAATTCCATTCAATTCAATGATGGGCTCTTTCTGTGCTGGGAGACTACATGGACCTCTCAGCCATCTTTTCACACAGGGGTTAATGCAAAGCAATGTTCAGAAAGGTAACAGATAGGTTGAGTCTAGAATCACTGGTTAGTCAGTGTAGAGGTCCCATCTTAAGTACCACAATGGAAACAAACAAGGCTGTTAACTCAACGAGTCAAACTAAACTCGACAATTCAGGTTTAAACAGTTAGGTAGGCGTTTGGTATGCTTTCCTTTATTGGTCAGAGTATTGAGTACAGGAGTTGGGAGGTCATGTTGCGGCTGTACAGGACATTGGTTAGGCCACTGTTGGAATATTGCGTGCAATTCTGGTCTCCTTCCTATCTGAAAGATGTTGTGAAACTTGAAAGGGTTCAGAAAAGACTGACAATGATATTGCCAGGGTTGAAGGATTTGAGCTATAGGGAGAGGGAGGCTGGTACAATTACAACATTTAAAAGGCATCTGGATGGGTATATGAATAGGAAGGGTTTGGAGGGATATGGGCCGGGTGCTGGCAGGTGGGACTAGATTGGGTTGGGATATCTGGGTCAGCATGGACGGGTTGGACCGAAGGGTCTGTTTCCGTGCTGTACATCTCTGTGACTCTATGACTCTAAGTATTGAACAAGCATTGCTGATACAGGTATCCCCTTCTTTTCGAATGTTCGCTTTATGCAAATTGGCTTTTACGAAAGACCTACGTAAGTACCTGTTTTCGCTAACTGAAAGAAATCCAAACAGGATTTTCACTTTTACGAAAAAAGGCGATTTTTTTCCATATAAGTGAATGCTGCTTGATTTTCCACTATTTTGGTTCACAAACGGTTTTGCAAGAATGCTCTGCTTTCGGGTTGTGGGGGTGGGGTTACCCGTATCACTCAACAAGTGGAAGGGTGTTTGTTCATGAACTGGCAGGTAGCCTTTGAGTTCAAATCAGATACATCAAGTGTGGAAAATAAACCATAGCTCCTCTATCATGGGAGGGAGACAGTGGATGTTCGACATCAATAACAACGCTGCCTTTAACTGGGGTGATGATATCTCGCTGGATTCTATAATAGTTTAGTCATACTCATAGATTCCTACAGCATGGAAACAGACCCTTCGGAAAATCAAGTCCATGCTGTACATAATCCCAAATTAAACTAGCCCCAACTGCCTGCTCCTTGCCCACATCCCTCCAAACCATTCCTGTTCATGTCCTTATCCAAATGTCTGTAACTGTGCCCAATTCCCCTACTTCCTGAGGATGTTGACTCCATATGCGAACCACCCTCTGTGTAAATATCACTTTTAATGCAGATCGATATCTCAAATCCCTCTGCAAACCGCAGAATTCTCTCTGAAAATAAGATTTTTTTTTACCAGAACTCTCACTGATATTGTTCTCAGTTTTATGTCACAAGATTTTAATATCCGATACAGTTTTAAGGCAGGAGACAAGTTCCGGAAAAGTGAGGCACAGACTCTGGAATGGTCTGGGACGTTAGAATCTGGCGAAACGTTGTCAAGGAGACAGAATCCTGACATTTGGCCAATCGAATCCACACCGACCCTCCAAAGAGAAACCCACCCTACTTATCCCTGCATTTCCCATGGCCAATCCACCCTAACCTGCACATCTCTGGACTCTTTAGGGTAATTTAACATGGCCAATTCCCCCTAACCTACACATCCCTGGGCACTATGGGACAATTTAGCATGGCCAATCCACCCTAAACTGCACATCCAGGACACTATGGGACAATTCAGCATGGCCAATCCACCCTAACCTGCAGATCCCTGGGCACTATGGGACAATTTAGCATGGCCAATCCACCATAACCTGCACATCTTTGGACTGTGGGAGGAAACCGGAGCACTTGGAGGAAACCCACGCAGACACGGGGAGAATGTGCAAACTCCACACAGACAATCACTCAAGGCAGGAATCCAACCTGAGTCCCTGGTGCTGTGAGACAGCAGTGCTAACTACTGAGCCAAGGTGTCCAGACTGGAGCTAGGGAGTGTTACCAATGTGCTCGCTTTCCATCAGGGAGGGCCAGTACTGAGGGAGTACCACACTTTCCAACAGTGCAACACTCCCACAGTACTGACTCTGACAGTGCAGTGCTCCCTCAGTACTGACTCTGACAGTGCAGTGCTCCCTCAGTACTGACTCTGACAGTGCGGCCCTCCCTCAGCACTGACCCTCCAACAGTGCGGCACTCGCTCAGCACTGACCCTCCGACAGTGCGGCACTCCCTCAGCACTGACCCTCCGACAGTGCGGCACTCCCTCAGCACTGACCCTCCGACAGTGCGGCGCTCTCTCAGCACTGACCCTCCGACAGTGTGGCACTCCCTTAGCACTGACACTGAAACTAAATCACGGAGGTTGAGTTTGCTTTATTAAATGTGGAGCTCCACACCTCGATCCTGATACTAACTGAGAATAAAGATGAGCCAAAAAGCTTGTTAGCCATCCACGTCTCTGAGCTCCCAGGCTGTACCACATGCCCATTACTTGTAACTGATGCAGCCTGAGTGAACACCATTCATTAAGCACTAGGAAGGGTGTTTGTACTCCAATTAATATATCCAAGGTAACATCCCATTAAACCCGTGTTCAGCAATAATATTCCTTGCTTTAACAGGCTCAGTATCTGGTGCTGCTGTCCCTGCCGTTGAATAATGCATCGCACAGAATGATTACGTGCTCATACACCTCTGAGTGGGACCTCGGGACTTCATAAGGCTCTTTGTATTTCTGTCTCCTCTAACCCTGTGGGTCCACAGGGAGCAGAACAGCTCTTAGACTGCTTCACAACCTACCATCGAGGCAGGTCGGTTATTTACATATCATGAACGGTCCTCTAGATTAGCCTCCTGTGGCTGTGTGAGAGGATTCTAGGATTCACGGAGGGTCAGTGCTGAGGGAGTGCTGCACTGTCGGATGGTCAGTGCTGAGGGAGCATCGCACTGTTGGAGGGTCATTGCTGGGGGGGTGCCGCCCTGTCGGAGGGTCAGTGCTGAGGGAGTGCTGCACTGTCAGAGGGTCAGTGCTGAGGGAGCGCCGCACTGTCAGAGGGTCAGTGCTGAGGGAGTGTCGCACTGTCAGACGTTCAGTGCTGAGGGAGTGCTGCACGGTCGGAGGTGCTGAGGGAGCGCCGCACTGTCGGAGGGTCAGTGCTCAGTGAGTGCCGCACTGTGAGAGGGTCAGTGCTGAGGGAGTGCCACACTGTTGGAGGGTCAGTGCTGAGGGAGTGCCAATCTGTCGGAGAGTCAGTGCTGAGGGAGTGCTACACTGTCAGACGTTCAGTGCTGAGGGAGCGCTGCACTGTCGGAGGGTCAGTGCTGAGGGAGTGCCGCACTGTCGGAGGGTCAGTGCTGAGGGAGCGCCGCACTGTCGGAGGGTCAGTGCTGAAATCATTGATTGTTGGCTCAAGCCCGATGCACTGAGTGGCCTTCTCCCTTCCCTAGTGGCTGTGTTTACTAATCCCTCTGAAGTTACAGTGCAGTGCCAGACAGGAATGAATCATTTGCTTTACTCTGCTGTTTGTACTGTACAGGAGCAGCCAATGATATGATACACACATACACCCAAACAAACCAAGCTGCAGTGAGTCATTCACAAGTCTTTTTAAGAAGCAAATTAATAATTAAAAGGCAAAGAGGTTGGTGTGAATCAAACTTGCTGTTGAGAGGTGCAGTCAGTTCACTGACAAATCAGGTGATTAACCGATGCTCACACTTCATCTGTGTCCTCCAGAGTATTCACTCCTGACAAGTTTATCATTTAAAAAATAAAGATTATGACATCGAGTTAAGTCTGTGTTAACTGTGGGGATGCATTTTTAACAATATTGACTCATGGCGCTGTCATGAGACAGAACTCTCATTGTTTCTGTAAACGATCGGGGATTTTGACTGGCCTCTCCAGAGTTGAGAGCTAACAATGACTGAGCAAGGAGTTTACAGCATCAAATTGGCTACCACAGCGGAGAGTGGGACAGCAAGTGTTACACAGCAGTATCCGTGGCATCTGGGAGGCTGGCACAGTGTTGACCCAGAGGTTTGGGCCCTGCAGTGGATAGAATGCGAGGTACAGACAGGGAGAGAGACAGAAAAATTACAAAGTTGGAGTCAGCCCCTCGGCCATTTTGAGCATGCTCCATAATTCTTCGTGACCATGGGTGACCATCCAACTCAGTCGGCTCTTCCTGTTTAGCCTCAACATCCTTCCATCTCTCTTTAGCTCCAAGTCTGACATCAAACTCATTCCATTACTTTGGCCTCAACTGCTTTCTGTGGTAGAGGATCTCAGAGACTCCCCACTCTCATGATGGAAGACATTTTTCGATTAGAATCGCTACAGAGTGGGAAAAGGCCCTTTGGCCCAACTGATCCATACTGACCCCCCGAAGAGCAACCCACCCAGACCCATTCCCCTATCCTATATTTGCCCCTGACTACTGCACCTAACACTATGGCACAATTTGTCTCCCTGCTCCCATCCTCCAGTGACAGTGCCACCCCTCCTTTCCTGGAACAGGGAAGCACAGATCTAAAAACATTTACACCCGTGAATCAGAGTTTGGGGCTTTCTTGTGATGCCCAATGTGGTTGAGTAGTCTCTAACACAGCACTAAGGCTTAGGCATGAAGAATGGCTCAATGTAGTGGAGGATGGCCAGTGGGATGTGAAACTGAGTCAATGCTTTGGGTGTTGAGGAAGGATGGATCTCAGCATCAGTCTGAATGAGGGTTTTCTGTAGAAGATGGCAGTGGAGGGGACAACACATCGAGCTCAACAGGAATGGATTTTGAATTGTATCTGCCTGAGTCCAACCTGGTGATTTGAAGTTGTTTCTCTGGCCTCTGGACACCCCAAAGGAGATCACAGCCAATGAAGTACTTTTCAATTATTTTCACTGCTATGGCAGCAGCCAATTTGAGTACAGCAAGCTCCCATTAACTGAGGGTTTGAGCTATCAGGAGAAGCTGAATAGGCTGGGGCTATATTTCCTGGAGCATCAGAGGCTGATGAGTGACCTTCTAGAGGTTTATAAAATCATGAGGGGCATGGATAGAGTGAATAGCCAAGGTCTTTTTCTCAGTGTAGGGGAGCTCAAAACTAGAGGGTGTAGGTTTAAGGTGAGTGGGGAAATATATAAAAGGGACCTAAGGGGCAATGTTTTCATACAGAGGGTGATGTGTGTATTGAACGAGCTGCCAGAGGAGGTGTTGGAAGCTCATACAATAACAACATTTAAAAGGCATCTAGATGGGTACATGATGAGGAAAGGGTTAGAGTGATATGGGCCAAATGCTGGCAAATGGGATGAGATTAATTTGGGATATCTGGTTGGCATGGATGAGTTGAACCAAAAGGTCTGTTTCCATGCTATACATCTCCATGAACATAGGAGGTATAGTTAGTAAATTTGCAGATAACACCAATATTGGAAGTGTAGTGGACAGCAAAAAAATGTTACCTCCAAGTACAACGGAATCTTGATCAGATGGGCCAATGGTTTGAAGAGTGGCAGATGGAGTTTAACTTAGATAAATGTGAGGTGCTGCATTAACTTAGATAAATGTTTAACTTAGATAAATGTGAGGTGCTGCATTAACTTAGATAAATGTTTAACTTAGATAAATGTGAGGTGCTCTCTCTCTCTCTGTGACCCCATTGTTGTCCCTCTCTCTCTCTCTGTGACCCCATTGTTGACCCTCTCTCTCTCTGTGACCCCATTGTTGTCCCCCTCTCTCTCTCTCTGCCTGTGTGTGGTGAGCTTTTCAATGAGAAATCACTCTGTTGGATGTGGGTAGCTGGTTGAATAGATGCCATGCTGTTAGCGCCAGTGGGAACCCAGCTCAGTTATTGATCTGAACTCTGTAGACATCCTGAAGGTAAATATTAGAACAGCAAAGTGGCAGAAACAGCCCTGTTCCTGAGAATGTAAAACCAGCAAGGATGCTAACTCCATTCAATCACCTCGACCTGCAGCACAGGGAGCTCAGGGCTTCAGCACTGTCGCTGGTTTGTTTAGAAAGTGCGCGCGACAATTCTGTCAGTCATTCAGCACAGGGCACATTCAGCTCACATCCAGCCCTACACACACCGGAATTAGCCGAACAATACTGTGGCAAAGCACAGGACTCCATCGGCATGAAGGGAACACTGTTCTGCTCCCACAGCCACAGTGATGCGCAGCGCGGAGTTACATACAGAGTCCCTCTACACTGTCCCTCATCAAACACTCCCAGGACAGGGACAACACAGATAGATACAGAGTAAAGCTCCCTCTACACTGTCCCTCATCAAACACCCCCAGGACAGGGACAGCACAGATAGATACAGAATAAAGCTCCCTCTACACTGTCCCTCATCAAACACTCCCAGGACAGGGACAGCACGGGGTTAGATACAGAGTAAAGCGCCCTCTACATTGTGCCCCCATCAAACACTCCCAGGACAGGGACAGAATGGGGTTAGATACAGAGTAAAGCTCCCTCTACACTGTCCCCCCATCAAACACTCCCAGGACAGGGATAGCACAGGGGGAATGTGGGACTCACTCCCACAGGGTGTGGGGGAGGGGGGTGCTGTAATGTGGGACACAGCACTCTTTAAAACCAACAGCTCACGTTTACCTGCTGTCTGCCTCCCAGTCCCAGTGCCTCAGTGTAGCCTGTGGGACTCCAGGCTGTGAGTGAGGATGCATTAAATAATTTAGTCTGCCTGTTCAGAACACAAGCGATGGTGCGTTTGAACCGGGGCAGCTGCTGACAGACACAGCCTGTCACTGCAGTTTAGCAAAGCTCTTGTCAAGGGACCACTGGTCCATCTGCGACTCCAGCTAACTCTGCACGATTCAGGTTTGGTTATTTGACATAACCGATTTGATGCTTCATTGACAGTCAGAGATGTGGATCCAGAAACATCATCTCCTCCAGGTGACAAGACAACTCCAATCGGTGATTAAAAGTGCCTTTCTGCACCTCTGGCTTTACAAGGGATGTCTGCAGAACACAAATGGGCCAAGGCTGCTGAGAGAGTTTCAGAAATCCCTGGATAAAACCTAAAAGCAGACTCAGGATCAGGATCAATACCTTCTGCAGCAGCAACCTACACACGAATTCAGACAGGCATTAGTTCATAATGAAGGCTGGTCTCCTGCAGTGACAGACAGGGAGAGCACTGCACTGTCGGAGGGTCAGTGCTGAGGGAGTGCCGCACTGTCGGAGTGTCAGTGCTGCGGGAGTGCCGCACTGTTGGTGGGTCAGTGCTGTGGAAACGGGGCACTGTTGGAGGGTCAGTGCTGAGGGAGCATTTCACTGTCGGAGGGTCAGTGCTGAGGGAGTGCCGCACTGTCGGAGGGTCAGTGCCTCGCTGTCAGAGGGTCAGTGCTGAGGGAGCACTGCACTGTTGGAGGGGCAGTGCTGAGGGAGAGCTGCACTATCGGAGGGTCAGTGCTGAGGGAGAGCCGCACTGTCGGAGGGGCAGTGCTGAGGGAGAGCCGCACTATCGGAGGGTCAGTGCTGAGGGAGAGCCGCACTGTCGGAGGGTCAGTGCTGAGGGAGGGCCGCACTGTCGGAGGGTCTCTCGGTGTGTCTTATCAGCACCGACTCCACAAGGCCTGTCCCAAAGGGGACGTTGAGGGGAAACAGACAACAGCTGATTGGTCACGACAGTGAAACCCAAAATAAAACCGCACAGGCAACACTTAACACCGACGCGCAACTTTCAAAAGCTGTGGTGCCACTAAGCATGGGTTGGAAAACATGTTAATGAAAGGGAAGAGAAAGATGCGGTAGGCTATTCAGCCCATCAAGTCTGCTCTCCTATTCCGTGTGATGGTGGCTGACCTGGTCCTCCTGAACTCCACTTTCCTGCCTTTTCCCTCTCACCCGTCATTTCCTTTTCTGGTGAACGATCTCCCGGTCTCAGCCTCGGATATATTCAATGCCTCATCCTCGTCAGCCCTCTGCGGTAAAGGATTCCGAAGATTCAGTCTCCCCTCGGAGAGGACAGAACGCTCCACATCTCTGTCCAAAATGCTCGACCCCTTAGTCTGAGATGATTCCCCTCGTCCCAGACTCTCCCGCAAAGGGGAAACAACCTCTCGTCTCAAAGCCCCCGTATTTCAAAAAGGTCACCTCTAGTTCTTCTCAATGCCAATGAGTACAGGCCCAACCTCTTCAAGGTCTCCTCATCAGATCAGTGAAACTTCTCTGGATTTACCTTCAGTCCCTGGATATCTTTCCTTCGGGAATGGGGCCCTGAACCGTTCGCAGTATTCCAGCTGTGATCTGATTACTGCTTTGTACCATTTTAGCAAACTCTGCCAGACCTTCAGGCTCCATTCCCATAGAGAGAGAAAAAGGCCAACATTCCATTTGCTCTCTCTAGTCCCCGCTGAACGCGGATGCCATTATTCATGGACGAGGATTCCCAAATCACCTTCTGTAGCTTTCTGCAGTCTTTCTCCATTTAAACGTTATTTTCATGGTCCATAGAGTCTGACAGCACTGAAACAGACCCTTCGGCCCGACCAATCCTTAACCCCAAACTAAACTAGTCCCACACCTGCCTGCTCCTGGCCCATCTCCCTCCAACCCTTTCTTGTTCATATCCTTATCCAAATGTCTTTTAAACGTTGTAACTGTCCCCACACCCCCCCCCCCCCCCCACTTCCTCAGGAAGCTCATTCCACATACAGACCGTTGCGTGTTTAAAAGGAAATTGCCCCTTGTGACTTTTTAAAACCTCTCTCCCTCTCAGCTTATTAAAAATGTGCCTTCTTGTCTTAGACTCGCCAACCTTACAGAAACACCTTCATCATTCACCTTATCTAAACCCCTCACAATTTTATAAACCTCTATTAAGTCACCCCTCAACCTCCTACGCTCCAGTGAAAAAAGTCCCAGCCTATCCAGCCTTTCTGTATACCTCAAACCCTCCCAACATCCCGGTAAACCTCTTCTGAACCCTCTCCAGTTTAATGAAATCCTTCCTATAACAGGGTGACCAGAACTGGACTCAGTATTCCAGAAGGGGCCTCACCAACGTCCTGTACAACCTCAACGTGATCCAAGATTGGGTGCTGTTAAATTCAGGCACCCCATCACGCGAAGCAGATTTAAATTACTTCACCATTCCAAACGTGAGTGTGCAGGAATATTCCACTGAAGTGTGGAAAATCCAATTAAAACAGCAGCAAAGCACAGGGCGATATGAAACTGGGGCAGAAGTGGTCACTCAGTCCCAATAAGTCTACTCTGCCATTGAATGGCTAATCATTTTGTTCAGTCACAGATTCCCTACAGTATGGAAGCAAACCATTCAGCCCATATCAATCTTCAAAGAGCATCCTCAATCTATTCCTGTAACCCCACATTTCCCGTGGCCAATCCGCCCTAACCTGCACATCCCTGGGCACTATGGGACAATTTAGCATGGCCCATCCACCCTAACCTGCACATCCCTGGGCACTATGGGACAATTTAGCATGGCCAATCCACCATAAACTGCACATCCCCGGGCACTATGGGACAATTTAGCACGGCCAATTCACCCTAACCTGTACATCCCTGTGCACTATGGGACAATTTAGCACGGCCAATCCACCCTAACCTGCACATCCCTGGGCACTATGGGACAATTTCCTTTGGCTAATCCATCCTAACCTGCACCTCCCTGGGCACTATGGGACAATTTACTTTGGCCAATCCACCCTAACCTGCACATCTCTGGACTGTGGGAGGAAACCGGAGAACCCAGAGGAAACGCAGACACAGGGAGAATGTACAAACTCCACACAGACAGTCACCCCGAAGCTGGAATTGAATCTGGGGTCCGTGGCGCCTTGAGGCAGTGCTAGCCACTGTGCCATTGTGATCTGTTGAATCTCAACTTTACGTTTCTGCCTTATGCTCCAACCCCTTGATCCTCTTACTGATTAA
>NC_057719.1:94245026-94249388 GCF_004010195.1 Chiloscyllium plagiosum | reverse complement strand
TAGGGTGGTTTGGCCATGCTAAATTGTCCCATAGTGTCCAGGGATGTGCAGGTTAGGGTGGATTGGCCATGCTAAATTGTCCCATAGTGTCCAGGGATGTGTAGGTTAGGGTGGATTGGCCATGTCAAATTGTCCCATAGTGCCCAGGGATGTGCAGGTTAGGGTGAATTGGCCATGCTAAATTGTCCCATAGTGTCCAGGGATGTGTAGGTTAGGGTGGATTGGCCATGCTAAATTACCCCATAGTGTTCAGGGATGTGTAGGTTAGGGTGGATTGGCCCTGCTAAATTACCCATAGTGCCCAGGGATGTGCAGGTTAGGGTGGATTGGCCATGCTAAATTACCCATAGTGCCCAGAGATGTGCAGGTTAGGGTGGATTGGCCATGCTAAATTACCCATAGTGCCCAGGGATGTGCAGGTTAGGGTGGATTGGCCATGGGAAATGCAGGGTTACAGGGTTAGGGGAGTGGGTCTGGGTGAGATGCTCCTCAGAGGGTTGGTGTGAACTCGGTTGACCGAATGGCATTTTGTCAGCTCTGTCGGGATTCTATGAGTTGCTTGTTTTGACAGGATGGGAAAAAGCCACAGGCAGGGTCATTTATGTGGATTCAGACACGGTCTCTGACATCGATGATTTGGCTGTTTGACTCAAGAAGGTCTCCCTAATCAATTTTAATAGACCTCTGATCTCAGAATCATAAACCAATTCAAACAGACTAAATCCAAAGGATTTATTTGGGGAAACTCAAGGGAGTAAATGGCAATACATCTCATCTTTTCTCCCAAAATCTGTCTCTATTTGTGATGGTACACCTTCATTCCTGGCTTTGAGAGGCTGCTGGTAACTCTTCTGTGTATACAGATGATATGCAATTAATTGTAATTGTTTTACCTTTTAATTCTTAAACTTGAGAGGGTTCAGAAAAGACTTACAAGAATGTTGCCAGAGTTGGAGACGTTGAACAGGCTGGGGCTGTTTTCCCTGGAGTGTCGGAGGCAGAGGGGTGACCTTATAGAGGTTTATAAAATTATGTGGGGCAAGGATAGGGTAAATAGACAAGATGGAGTTGCAGGTAGACAAGGTAATGAAGAAGGCTTTTGGTATGCTTTCCTTTATTGGTCAGAGTATTGAGTACAGGAGTTGGGAGGTCATGTTGCGGCTGTACAGGACATTTGGAATATTGTGTGCAATTCTGGTCTTCCCCCTGTCAGAAGGATATTGTAAAAATTGAAAGGATTCAGAAAAGATTTACAAGGATGTTGCCAGGATTGGAGGGTTTGACCTACAGTGAGAGGCTGGATAGGCTGGGGCTGTTTTCCCCAGAGAGTTAGAGGCTCAGGGTTGACGTTATAGAGGTTTATAAAACCCTGAGGGGCATGGATAGGATAAATAGACAAAGTCTTTTCCCTGGGGTAGGGGAGTCCAGAACTGGAGAGGCATAGGTTTAGGGTGAGAGGGGAAAGATATAAAAGGGACCTAAGGGACAACTTTTTCACACAGAGGGTGGTATGTGTATGGAATGAGCTGCCAGAGGAAGTGGTGGAGGCTGGTACAATTACAGCATTTAAAAGGAATCTGGATGGGTATATGAATAGGAAGGATTTGGAAGGATATGGCAAAAGTGAGGACTACAGATGCTGGAGATCAGAGTCAAGATGAGAGTGGTGCTGGAAAAGCACAGCAGGTCAGGCAGCATCCGAGGAGCAGGAAAATCAACTTTTTGGGCATAAGCTCTTCATCAAGAAAAAACCCTTCCTGATGAAGGATTTTTGCCCGAAACGTCGATTTTCCTGCTCTTTGGATGCTGCCTGACCTGCTGTGCTTTTCCAGCACCACTCTCATCTAGACTTAGAGGGATATAGGCCAAGTGCTGGCAAATGGGACTGTGTCAGATTGGGACATCAGGTCAGCATTGGACAGAAGGGTCTGTTTCCATACTGTGAGACTCGATATTCAAACTACTGCTGACTTCCTGAAAGACCTTCGACAGAAAGGTGGAATCCTGATCAGACTGTATCAATCCATAAAGTATCAAAGAGAAACCGTATCCACCACCATAGAGTCAGAGAGATGTACAGCACGGAAACAGACCCTTCGGTCCAACCCGTCCATGCCGACCCAGGTATCCCAACCCAATCTAGTCCCACCTGCCAGCACCCGGCCCATATCCCTCCAAACCCTTCCTATTCATATACCCATCCAAATGCCTCTTAAATGTTGTAATTGTACCAGCCTCCACCACATCCTCTGGCAGCTCATTCCACACACGTACCACCCTCTGTGTGAAAAGGTTGCCCCTTAGGTCTCTTTTATATCTTTCCCCTCTCACTACACAGACTAAAGTTCTAAAAGGAATAGCCTTTCAGAACTGGGCTGACGTATCAGCAGTCAAAGGGGAAACCACGCTCCCAATGTTGTTTTTGTGATGGTCTAACGCAATCCACTAACAGTCAAACAGGTTCTGCAGAAACTACTATCAAAGGCTCTGACGAACAGTCGGGGAGGGGTTTGAAACATAAACTCTGCGCTTTCTTTCTCTCTCTCTCTGCAGACGCTGCCACACTTACCCAGTTTCTCCACCCGTTCCTGTGTTTGTTGCAGAGCTCCAAGCATCCACAGTTTGCTGTCCTCTTGTAGGAATCAAAGGTGTTGGGCTGATTACATACTGAGGGCTTCCTCAGAGGGAAGGCAATGACTGACTGCTGTTATCACTGGGCTCTTAATCCTACAACCCAAATAACGCTCTGGGTTCAAATCCTGCCATGGCAGATATTGGAACTTGATTTCAAAATTTAAAAATAAAAATCTGGAACTAAGTGTCTAACGATGACCATGAATTCATTGGGGGTTACCTCATTTGGCTCACAAAATTGCCTGGTCTGGCCTACTTCACACCCACAGCAATGCGTGTGGTTCTTAACTGCCCTCAGGGCAATTAGGGATGGGCAATAAATTCTGGCCTAGCCAGCGATGACCTCATGATTTAAAACAAACAATGTATGGAAAGCTTGACACAGCATCTTTACAAAGTCCCAGTCAATATTAAATACCTGTTTATTGATGTCTGCATTTTTCATATCCCTCTATCCACTACCTCAGATATTCCATCTGTTCATCGCAATTATCCCCTTCCACTGTCTGGGCTGTAGGATAACCAACTTGCCTCAGGTTTATGAGAATGCCTGTGCTGAATCAGAACTCCTTTTCTTTCTATTATAACACTCAAGAACTCCTCCACTTCAGCGTGAATTGGCTGTACCTTCCTGACTTCACCCCCTGCTTCCTGAGACTCACTTAACGAAGCATGCCAAACATCTCCTTTGAGCTAACCTTACTCTTAAACGGAGTCTCAGATACTCTAACACCTGCCTGCAGTATTACTGTGACCTCTAGTGATGGACTTTGTTTAACCATTGTTCTGGCCATTGCATGAAATGGAAAAATACCCAAAACCTGTTCCTGCCACTGTTCTGTCTGTTTAGCCTCAACAGGACTTTCTGTGATTGGAGGTGAGGCTGTGACTTTTACTTCTGTCACATCATCTCCCAGAAGTGAATCAACTCCATCTTCAAGTAATTTTCTAACCATCCTGACTGCCCCTTAATTCAAAATCAGCAGGTATTTCAGTTAGACCCTGGAGAATGGAACTGGGATATATTCTTCAGGTCTGCCACTTACCAACAGTTTAACCTTCACTGAAATCGCTGAGGGGATATACAGATATATGCACACACACAGACACACACAGATACATATACACACATACAGATACACACACATATACATATACACACACACTTAAAGAAACACACACATACAGATACACACACAGATACATACACACATGTACAGATATACACACATGTACAGATACACACAGAGATACATAGACACACATATAGATATACACACACAAATGCACACACACAAATACATACACACAGGTACAGATACACACTAGGAGAAAGTGAGGACTGCAGATGCTGGAGATCAGAGCTGAAAAAGTGTTGCTGGAAAAGCGCAGCAGGTCAGGCAGCATCCAAGGAGCAGGAGAATCAGGAGAATCCTGAAGAAGGGCTCATGCCCGAAACGTCGATTCTCCTGCACCTTGGATGCTGCCTGATCTACTGCGCTTTTCCAGCAACACATTTTCAGCTATAGATACACACTAACAGGTACATGCACACACATACAGATACATACACACAGGTACAGATACAGACAGATACACACACACGTACAGATACACATACAGATACACACACATACAGATACACACATACATTAACAGATGTACACTCACACATACAGATACACACAGAGATACATAGACACACATACAGATACACAGGCAAATACA
>NC_057719.1:94242875-94244990 GCF_004010195.1 Chiloscyllium plagiosum | reverse complement strand
ACACACACAGATACACACAGACACATATACACACACGTACAGATACACACACAGATACATATTCAGAGACACACATACAGATACAAACACAGACAAACATAAATAATCGCTCACAGACACATACATACACAAACACATTAAGTCACATATACATGCAGAGACAATCACAGACACACACGGTCACACATGCACACAGTGATGGAGACATACACATGCACAAAGTCACACACACACCATCACAGAGACTCACACAGACACATACCATCACAAACACTGTCACACGTACACACAGAAACAGACACACACTCACATGGGTACACACACACACAGATAGATACACACACAGACATAGATAATCACAGACAAATATACACACACATGGATATCCCCCCCCCCCCCCCCTTTCAACTCTGGGCTTTAAATTATACAGTGCATTGACACAAAGAGGAACTTGTTTCTGAAAGTCTCCTTGTGACCAATCCTGACCAGGGGGATGTCCATACATCAAATTGCTGAGTTCAATAACCCCGCCTCTGCTTTGCCATTGACTGGGATAGGAATATGCCCCACCTCCCCGGTGCTGCATATATTAGCATCTCGTTAAGGTGCTGGCCTGAGTGAAGGTGCTGCAGCAGCACCCCACAGAGGACAGGCAGAAACAGGGTGTCTCAGCACCCATAGGGGACAGGCAGAAACAGGGTGTCTCAGCACCCACAGGAGACAGGCAGAAACAGGGTGTCTCAGCACCCATAGGGGACAGGCAGAAACAGGGTGTCTCAGCACCCACAGGAGACAAGCAGAAACAGGGTGTCTCAGCACCCACAGGAGACAAGCAGAAACAGGGTGTCTCAGCACCCATAGGGGACAGGCAGAACCAGAGTGCCTCAGCACCCATCGTGTGTACAGACGGACACAGGGTGTCTCAGCACCCAGAGAGGAGAGGGACACGGACCATGGCGGGGTGTAGGACTCGGACAAGTCTGCTGGCTTTCGGAGTGATGATCTTAGCTCTTACCCGGCAAGGTAAGGAAAGCAGCAGTGTGTGTGTGTCTGTGTGTGTGAGAGAGAGAAAATGCATGGAGCTTTTGAATAAAGGACTTGACAATCTCTGACATGACAGCATCTGCCAGATTTTCATTGAAATCTAACAATACAGGGAGTATAGATAGATACACGGGGTGTGGGGGGAGCTGGCGGCATTGCACGCACAATATAGAAAAGATCTTTATTTTATTGGAACAAACGGCCACTTTTGTGTGTGTGTGTGTGTGAGTAGATATATATATAAAAGAATAAGCATTTTTGTATGGACTTATTTCTGCTCTGTTCTGAACTCGCTTTCTGCAGAATGACTCTAATTGTGTGTCAATGTTGACTTAATGTGTTGCAATTTAAATGAAAATAATACAGAAGTTTGACTCACAGGAGTTTGCTGCTACAGGCTAATCGAAATGAAAGTAGATTTGTTAATGGGGGATGTGTGTGTTTCGGATGTTGATTTTATAAATGGGAGTTCTCCCCCCATTGGAGATCTTGGACGTTTTCCAGGGGATTTTTGTTTTTGGTTTCTGCTGTTTTGAAATAAGTCTTTGCAGATTTAGACACATTGTGTGTGCTGTACGTGTGTTCCAGGAAGCCTTTTTCTTTATCGTTGCATTTATCTCAAGCTGCACTTTGCAAATGACCGTGGTTGAGTATTCCCAGCACACCCTTTGATGATAAAAGGCGGATGTCGAAGCGTTTGCAATCCTGAGAGTCAGAACATCAGCAGTATGGAGCAGGAAGGGGTCGTACAGATGGAGGTGGAAAATATAGGAGAGGTGGTGGGGTGGTGGGGTGTGTAAGGGTGGCGTAGAGCGGTCAGAATGGGGAGATAAAAAGACAAAGGGAGATTGGCAGCGAATGGGTTAAAGTGCCTTTTGATAGATCAGAGGGAAAAAGGAAGATGAGAAACAAAGGAGGTAGGTGAGGGAGGGATGCAGACAGTGCTCGGAGGTGGTTGTAGTGGGAGGAGGAGGGATGGAAGGGACAGTTTGATTGGGGTCTGGGATTATGCCAGGGATTGATAGCACCAGAGAGAGAGAGAAGCAATGGGGTGGATGTGGGTAAAGAGAA
>NC_057719.1:94234388-94242771 GCF_004010195.1 Chiloscyllium plagiosum | reverse complement strand
GTTAGATACAGAGTAAAGCTCTCTCTACACTGTCCCCCCATCAAACACTCCTAGGACAGGGACAGCACGGGGTTAGATACAGAGTAAAGCTCTCTCTACACTGTCCCCCCATCAAACACTCCTAGGACAGGGACAGCACGGGGTTAGATACAGAGTAAAGCTCTCTCTACACTGTCCCCCCATCAAACACTCCTAGGACAGGGACAGCACGGGGTTAGATACAGAGTAAAGCTCTCTCTACACTGTCCCCCCATCAAACACTCCTAGGACAGGGACAGCACGGGGTTAGATACAGAGTAAAGCTCTCTCTACACTGTCCCCCCATCAAACACTCCTAGGACAGGGACAGCACGGGGTTAGATACAGAGTAAAGCTCTCTCTACACTGTCCCCCCATCAAACACTCCTAGGACAGGGACAGCACGGGGTTAGATACAGAGTAAAGCTCTCTCTACACTGTCCCCCCATCAAACACTCCTAGGACAGGGACAGCACGGGGTTAGATACAGAGTAAAGCTCTCTCTACACTGTCCCCCCATCAAACACTCCTAGGACAGGGACAGCACGGGGTTAGATACAGAGTAAAGCTCTCTCTACACTGTCCCTCATCAAACACTCCCAGGACAGGGACAGCATGGGGTTAGATATAGAGAAAAGCGCACACACACACACACTCTCACTCTCTCTCTCTACAGCATGGGGTTAGATACAGAGTAAAGCTCCCTCTACACTGTCCCCATCAAACACTCCCAGGGCAGGGACAGCACGGGGTTAGATATAGAGAAAAGCGCACACACACTCACTCTCTCTCTCTCTCTCTCATACTCACACTAAAACTCTCACTCACTCTCTCCTCTGCCTCTCCCTCTCCCCTCTCCCTCTCCCCTCTCCCTTCTCCCCCTCCCAGAGCCTTACTGGTGTAGTTGTGGAGTGCTGTTGGAACCGGGAGCTGTCACCCATCAGGAAGCCTTTCCTGGGCGCTAATCCCTGAGGCCTGGCACATGCTTTGCTCAGTGGCCTGTGTGATTGGTTTCCTGGCCCGCTTACCGCAGTGCCCCGTGTGCTGCTGCTGGCTGTGGGGCAGTGGGGGGAGCAGAGGGGAACGGAGAGGTGATGTGGGGAGTGACTGCATTAGGGGAGGGAGTCACATTCAAAGCCTCACACCTCTCTCAGAGCATGGAGAACTCTGCATCCCCTCCCTGCCGAGCACCCCTTCCATTGCAGGCTGCCTTCCTTAGTCGAATAGAGATTGCAATTCAGAGTAATGCATGGCTATGTCTGGATACTGCATTGGGCATACTGCACACAGGTTTTGTCCTGTGTTTAAGGCAGACTGCGCTTGTAATGGAGACGATGGTTTGATTTGATTTATTGTTGGGTGTACCAGAGTACAATGAAAAGCTTTGTTTGTTGGATCATAGCCAGCAGGGATGGACAGATCAGACAGACTTAGATAGAGGCCACACAGGTAACATTGCACAGGGAGTGCGCTAGGTAAGGGTTGGCACGGTGTCTCAGTGGTTGGCACTGCTGCCTCCCAGCGCCAGGGACCCGGGTTCGATTCCAGCCTCGGGGCGACTGACTGTGTGGAGTTTGCACATTCTCCCCGTGTCTGCGTGGGTTTCCTCCGGGTGCTCCGGTTTCCTCCCACAGTCCAAAGATGTGCAGGTTTGGGTGGATTGGCCATGGGAAATTGTCCCATAATGCCCAGGGATGTGCAGGTTAGGGTGGATTGGCCCTGGGAAATTGTCCCATAGTGCCCAGGGATGTGCAGGTTAGGTGCATTAGTCAGGGGTAAATATAGGATAATAGGGTAGGGGAATGGGTCTGGGCGGGTTACTCTTAAAGAGGGTTGATGTGGACTTGTTG
Source organism: Chiloscyllium plagiosum (assembly GCF_004010195.1). Lineage (NCBI taxonomy): Eukaryota > Metazoa > Chordata > Chondrichthyes > Orectolobiformes > Hemiscylliidae > Chiloscyllium > Chiloscyllium plagiosum. Next base: position 94,240,903 of record NC_057719.1, on the reverse strand, counting down.
GGCCGAAGGGCCTTGTTTCCACACTGTTGGGATTCTGTTTGCATTATCAGCATGATTTGAAGTTAGAGAGCTCCATGGACCAGTCTAATAACAGCCAGGAAGTTGCTGTCCCTGAGCCCAGTGGTGCGTGTGTTCAGGTTTCTGTACCTTCTGCCTGACGGGAGAGATTACCGCGGTGGGAGGGGTCTCTGATGATGTTGGCAGGCTTCCCGCGGCAGTGAGCCGTGTAAACAGAGTCCAAGGATGGGAGGCTGGTTTCCGTGATGGTCTGGGCTGTGCGCACCACCTCCTGTCGTGTCTCACAGTCCCTGGGCAGAGCAGTTTCCACACCAGGCCGTAATGACACCCCCTCCCCCTGGACAGTACCCTCTCAGCGGGGCATCTGTCGCAGTCGGTGAGGGTCCTTGTGGGCAGGCCTGAGTCTCCTGAGGAAGAAGAGGTGTTGTCACAGCCCCGTGGGACGTCGAGGACAGATTGTCGGTTGGGACGGGTGAAAGGTCTCTCGTTCAGGAGGAGACGGTCATCCTGAGGGGAGATTGGGTCGATTCTCTCTGAAGGTCTACAGAGGGAGATGTGATCTGACTGAGACAGAGAGGTTCACAATGGTGATGGATGCTGAGAAACCGGCTCCCTATGAACCTCCCACACTGACCGGGGAGTGGGGGGAGGTCAGTCTCAGGATGAGTGGGCCGGTCACGTGGGACCTAGACGATGAGCAGCTCCATCCTTCGGAGGTTTGGGAATGTTCGGAATTCTCTCCCACCCTCCCGTTCCGGAGCACATTTCAGACTGGGATGGGCAGGTTGTCGGTGTCTTGGAGATTGAAGGAGAGAAAGTGGGGGGAGGTAAAACCCAAGGCCGGACCTGGTCGTATTCAGTGGCGGAACAGGCCCGATGGGCCGAATAGACAAATCCTGGTGCTACTTCCCACAGCAGGGAATCGGGAAGAGTCATGGAGTATTGGGCCTCATTTCAAGGGGGTTGGAGGTTAAGGGTTGGGAAGTCTTACTGTAACTGTACACATTGCTCGGGAGATCACATCCGGAGTAGAGTCATAGAGATGTACAGCACGGGAACAGACCCTTCGGCCCAACCCGTCCATGCTGACCCAGATATCCCAACCCAACCCAGTCCCACCTGCCAGCACCCGGCCCATATCCCTCCAGATCCATTTTATATCTTTCCCCTCTCACCCTAAATCTATGCCCTCTAGTTCTGGACTCTCCCACCCCAGGGAAAAGACCTTGTCTATTTATCCTATCCATGTCCCTCATAATTTTATAAACCTCTATAAGGTCACCCCTCAGCCTCCGACGCTCCAGGGAAAATAGCCCCAGCCAATTCAGCCTCTCCCTGTAGCTCAAACCCTCCAACACTAGCAATATCCTTGTAAATCGTTTCTGAACCCTTTCAGGTTTCACAACATCCTTCCAATAGGAGAGAGATCAGAATTGCATACAGTATTCGACATAAATGCGTAATTAAAACAAATCCCTTTCCAACTCGCTGCGATAGAGATTTTCATGGTTAAATCCTACACGAATGTTTATCTGTGAAATGTTTTATTTTAATATTTGCACTTCCTGTTCCCGTTATTTAAGGAATGATATTATTTCATTGGAGGCAGCTCAGAGAGGGGGGTCCCTAGGAGGGAGGGATAGTCTCATGAGCAAAGGCTGCCCAGTTGGGACTCTACTCCCTGGGGGTTTAGAGAGAATGAGAGGGGATCTGACTGGAACAAACAGGGGGCTGGACAGGGTCAATGCTGGGAGGGTGTTACCCCCCCTCCCCATGGGAGAGGCTAGGACCCAGGGGGGCACCGTCTCTGAATAAAGGGGCACCAATTTCAGTCGGAGATGGGGAGGAATCCCCTCTCTCTGAGGGTAGCGGGTCTTTGGAACACCTTTACCACAGAGAGCTGTGGGGGTGTGGGGGCAGGGTCCTTGTGTATATATTGAAGGCCGAGAGAGATTCCCGAGCAGTCGGGGAAACGGGGGAAAGGGGAGGTGAGGAACGTCAGATCGACCGCAGTCCTGTAGAATAGCTCGATGAGCCGAATGGCCTCCTCCTGTTCGCAGCACACCTCCCACCCCCTTCTCAGCTCGACACTGACCCGAGTTGACTACCACGGGTAGTGCCCCCTGCAGGACAAAGCTGAGAAAGGGTGCGGGGAGAGGGGCAGGGGTGAAATTGGAAGGGGGAGGTGATCAGGGGCTGGCCAGGGGGAAATTTGGACAAGCATGACATTACAGCGGTGGGGTTGAGAGAAAGACAACCTCCCCCATCCCAACTAGTCCCTCAGGGATTTGTGGGGTCCTGAGGGAGGGTGTGTGGGGTCCTGAGGGAGGGTGTGTGGGGTCCTGAGGGAGGGAGTGTGGGGAGATGGGTTAAGGTTGACCTGTTGAAGATTAACAGAAGATGAAGACTCATTGAGGGCTATCACGGAAGAAGATGACTGTGCATTTCTGTAGCACCTTTCGCTTTCTTCAGGGTGCCCCAAGGCCTCAGGGGCACTTTGGGATCTTGCTGTCATAATGTAAGAAATGGAGTAGGCAAGTGGTGCACAGCAAGATCCCACAAATGGCTGTGTGACACTGACCCACAGATGTTGAGTGTTGCCAAAAGAGGAATGACGGGGAAGTTGTCTAACCCTCTCTCAATGTGACACCCTCTTGTACTGACCCTCCGACAGTGTGGGACTCCCTCAGCATTGACCCTCTGACAGTGCGGCGCTCCCTCAGCACTGACCCTCCGACAGTGCGGCACTCCCTCAGCAACGACCCTCCGACAGTGTCCACTCCGTCAGCACTGACCCTCCGACAGTGCGTCACTCCGTCAGCACTGACCCTCCGACAGTGAGGCACTCCCTCAGCACTGACCCTCCGACAGTGCGGCGCTCCCTCAGCACTGACCCTCCGACAGTGCAGCACTCCCTCAGCACTGACCGTCCGACAGTGTGGCACTCCCTCAACACTGACCATCTGATAGTGCGGCACTCCCTCAGCACTGACCCTCTGACAGTGCGGCACTCCCTCAGCACTGACCCTCCGATAGTGCGGCACTCCCTCAGCACTGACCCTCTGACAGTGCCGCACTCCCTCGTGGGATATTTTTATTGTGGAGGTTTTTGGAGAGGGGGAGGGTGATTCTGAACTGGAGGCGCGTTGCTTTGTCACAGTGTTCTGGGAGAGAGCCATGAATCGACCTTATGCTAGCACGCAGTGTCTGAGTTTCCTTAATGTTCAAATCATTTGGAGAGTCCCCCTGGAGCCTTTGGGCTGAGCTTCCTTCCTGAGCTGTATCCTGTGTTGGAGTTTGTTTTTTGCAGAAGTCACCGGTTCAGTGATAACTGAGTTTCGGATCCTGTTGGTCTTCCTAGAATAAGGGGAATCCACAGGGTTGGACAGTAGAGATGATGGGACATGTTGGAGAAAAACAAGCGTTGACATACTCTGATTCTCGACACTCTGCGTGCGACGCTGGCTGCTCCGTTCAAAGTCAGCCTGCTGCATTTCTCTAGCGCCTGGCACCCTCTTTGGGAAGTTACAGAATGTTTTCTTGAAGGGTGGGCCTGACCATGATGGACAGGCCACAGTTTGAGGCTCCCACAGATTAAAGCATTCTGCTTTTTTCTCTGACATTTAGAGTCTGAGGCGTGAATGCACACATTCTCTGTATCTAACCCCGTGCTGTCCCTGTCCTGGGAGTGTTTGGGGGACAGTGTAGAGGGAGCTTTACTCTGTATCTAACCCTGTGCTGTCCCTGTCCCTGGCAGTGTTTGATGGGGGACAGTGTAGAGGGAGTTTGATCGTGGGATTGATTTCCATTCTGTTATAAATACCCAGTTGTTGGAGTTGTTTCAGAGAGGCCACGTGTGCTGTCGGTGTACATAACGCGTTTGATTGAGGTTGTCTTTGACTGAGGTGTGGTGGCTGGAAGGTATCGCAGCGAGAGAGTAATTGTCAGCCCATTGTCAGTGTTTAGCTGTGGTTGAGCTGTGACTCAGTCTGCTTTGCACGTCCTCTCCAACTCCATTCATTCTGAGGAACTCGAGATCGTGCGAAGTTGCTTTCAGATTCTCTGTGAAGTGCTTTCTCAAAGAGTCACTCCTCTGAGACACTCAGAATGTGTCTGAACACGAACGATAGACACAACAAGAGGCCATTCAGCCCCTCTAGCCCACACCGCTCTGCAGAACAAACATAGTCAGGCACTGAAGGGCTTCTGCCCGAAACATATACCCTCCTGCTCCTTGGCTGCAGCCTGACCTGCTGTGCCTTTTCAATGCTACATTTTCCGACATCTTCCTCCGCACGATTCTCCAATGGCGAGACGACCTATTTAACAGGAGCCACTAATGGGAATGATCCCCTTTAACAGAGGTGCTTGACAGAGAGAGAGAGAGAGCGAGAGAGAGAGAAGTCCTCCCTCTTTCACAAGGGTCTGTGATGGGGAGAGAGGGAGACTCCCTCTTTAAAAAGGGTCTGTGACAGAGAGAGAAAAGAGAGACAGACACAGAGAGATTGCCTCTTCAAACAGACTCCCTGACAGAGAGAGAGAGAGAGAGAGAGACTCTCTCTTTAAACAAGGTCCCTGACAGAGAGAGAGAGAGACTCTCTTTAAACAAGGTCCCTGACAGAGAGAGAGAGAGAGAGATTCTCTCTTTAAACAAGGTCCCTGACAGAGAGAGAGAGAGAGATTGCCTCTTTAAACAAGGTCCCTGACAGAGAGAGAGAGAGAGACTCCCTCTTTAAACAGGCTCCCTGACAGAGAGAGAGAGAGAGACTCCCTCTTTAAACAAGGTCCCTGACAGAGAGAGAGAGATTGCCTCTTTAAACAAGGTCCCTGACAGAGAGAGAGAGACTCTCTCTTTAAACAAGGTCCCTGACAGAGAGAGAGAGAGAGAGATTGCCTCTTTAAACAAGGTGGAAATGTGTTGCTGGAAAAGCGCAGCAGGTCCAGCAACACATTTCCATCTCTGATCTCCAGCATCTGCAGACCTCACTTTCTCCTCTTTAAACAAGGTCCCTGACAGAGAGAGAGAAAGAGAGACTCCCACTTTAAACAGGCTCCCTGACAGAGAGAGTGAGAGAGAGAGACTCCCTCTTTAAACAGGGTCCCTGACAGAGAGAGTGAGACAGAGAGAGAGAGAACCTTCCCTATTCCATGGGGTCCTGAATGGGAAAGACTCCTTTTAAAAAGGGATTTGTTTGGGACAGAATTATCTCTGTGTCCAATTGATCTTTCCTTTTCTTTGGTTTTAATCAGACAAATTAACTGATATTCCGATGAGGATACTGACCATCTGTTCCTGAATGTTTAATTAATAGTGAGTACCACTCAGCAGAAATGAGCGAAGAGACAGGGGCCTGGACAGAGCCTGCTCAGTTTAATACAGGGAGGTTTCGTTCCCGCAGTAACAGAGGGATGTTACATCTTCAGAGGCAGCAACCGGTCACTGTGTGACACAATAACTTCTCTCCTCACAGAGCATCCTAAACCATTTCACACCCAATCACGCACTTGGCCATTGAACACTGCTCATTGTTGACCAATAGGAAATAAAGCAGCCAATTTGTTCAGAGAAAGCTCCCATAAATAGCAGTTTAATCCTGACACCAATCATTTGCTTTTCCAGATATTATTGTACAAATATTGATCCTTTTGACAGTGCGGCGCTCCCTCAGCACTGACCCTCCGACAGTGCCCACTCCCTCAGCACTGACCCTCCGACAGTGCGGCACTCCCTCAGCACTGACCCTCCGACAGTGCGGCACTCCCTCAGTACTGACCCTCCGACAGTGCGGCACTCCCTCAGCACTGACCATCTGACAGTGCGGCACTCCCTCAGCACTGACCATCTGACAGTGCGGCACTCCCTCAGCACTGACCATCTGACAGTGCGGCATTCCCTCAGCACTGACCCTTGACAGTGAGGCACTCCCTCAGCACTGACCGTCTGACAGTGCGGCACTCCCTCAGCACTGTCCCTCCGACAGTGCCCACTCCCTTAGCACTGACCCTGTGACAGTGCAGCGCTCCCTCGGCACTGACCCTGTGACAGTGCGGCGCTCCCTCAGCACTGACCCTCCGACGTGCGGCGCTCCCTCAGCACTGACCCTCCGACATTCTCAGTCTTATTTAGTGCATGCTCTGATGGTGGGTCTGGAACTTGGAATAGCGTGAGTGAGTTTGGAACTGCCAATAACGCAGTGACATTGGAGCCTGAGGTCTGTGTGCTGGTCGATTGTGAGAGCTCAGAGTTTGTCATGGAGCAGAAACTTCCAGAATCAGGGCCTAGTCACCCCTGGCAAAGCCTGTGTGTGCAAGGTCAAAGATCAGCTGTCGGAGAGGGTACAAATCATTTGCGTGATGTGTTTTAAAACAATGAACACCGTTCCCTGTAATAAACTGTCTTTTTTTTTCATGTTGCTGACCTAATTTTTGCAAAACAGGAAGGGTAAGTCAGTGAACCATTGACCTCTGACTCCTTACAGCATTGGGATTTAGGGGAA
>NC_057719.1:94223561-94233888 GCF_004010195.1 Chiloscyllium plagiosum | reverse complement strand
ATTCCCCATTCTCTCTCTCTCTCACAAATCCCCATTCTCTCTCTCTCCCTCACACACACACACACACACACAAACTGTTTTGCTGCAACGTTTTGACAGTTTCCACCTTTACTCTGTACAGGACAATGTTGGAGAGATGGTCTGGCGAAGCGGGGTTTAGGGTACACCCCTGTCTACAACCCTCGGGCAAGCGCGGGCAACGAGAGAAAGCATGCGGGCTGTCAGTCATTTGGGCTCCCATCGATGTCCAGGACTGGTGTCAGCAGCACTTCAGTCAGCCAAATTCATTTTAATCACTGTGAACAAAAGACACTGTCAGTGTTGGAAACACCTCTTTGATGTAATGTTTCTGTCAGGACTTTGAGACCGTCTTTGGATAATCCGAAATTGATATTTGGATAATCAAGGTTCCTCTGTATATAAATGACATATCAACAGTGGGCCCAGCACAGCTGATCACAGGCCTCCAGTCAGAAAAGCAATTCCCCACTACCACCATTTGTCTCCTACCTTTCCTATCACGTTGTCCCCCACAACTATACACAATACACCTGCCGAGGTCTAACAGGTATCATGTACACCTTTAACATCACCTCCCTACTCTTGTTGCCACATTGCCAAAGGTTTGTCTCTGACACTGATTAGGATAAGCAAAGGAATGTCCGATTTCACAACAATTTATACTGCAGGAGAGAAGAGTTTCTGACTGGGGCTGTGCTTCCCTGATGTCACATCATTTGGTGACATTTGTCTGTGAACTCATGGCCCACTCTCTGTCTATCACCAAGGGGGCGTGCGAAAGGTGCAATCCTTTGCTGACCAAGGAGTCAAAACACTAAATTTAAACAAGGATTTGTGAGTACTGGAAATCAGAAACAAAACCAGAAGATGCTGGAAAATCTCAGCAGGTCTGGCAGCATCTGTGGAGAGAAGTCAGAGTTAACCTTTCATGAGTGGTTAAATGCAGAGGCATGGGATTGAGGGTGATTTAGCAGTTTGGATTAGAAACTGGCTTTCTGTAAGAAGGCAGTGAGTGGTGGTTGATGGAAAATATTCAGCCTGGAGTCCGGTTACTAGTGCTGTGGCACAAGGATCTGTTTTGGGACCACTGCTATTTGTCATTTTTATAAATGACTTGGATGCAGGCAATAGGTGGATGGGTTAGTAAGTTTGCAGATGACACTAAAGTCGGTGGAGTCGTGGACAGTTTGGAAGAAGGTTGCAGGGGGACTTGGATAAGCTGCAGAATTGGGCTGAGAGATGGCACATGGAGTTCAATGCAGCTAAATGTGAGGTAATGCACTTTGGGAAGGATAACAGGAAGGCAGAGTAATGGGTCAATGGAAAAATTCTTGGTAGTGTGGATGTGCAGAGGGATCTTGGTGTCCATGTACAAAGATCCCTGAAAGTTGCCACCCAGGGTGATAGTGCTGTTAAGAAGGCATGTGGTGTGTTAGGTTTTATTGGTAGTGGGATTGAGTTATGGAGCTGTAATGTCATGCTGCGACTATACAAGTGTAGCCGCACTTGGAATATTGTGTCCAGTTCTGGTCGCCCCATTACAGGAAGGATGTGGAAGTATTGGAAAAGGTGCAGAGGAGATTTACCAGGATGTTGCCTGGTCTGGAGGGAAGGTCCTATGATGAAAGGCTGAGAGACTTGGGTCTGTTCTCATTGGAGAGAAGAAGGCTGAGAGGGGATTTGATAGAGACATACAAGACGATCGGAGGACTAGACAGGGTAGACAGTGAAAGTCTTTTTTCCTAAGATGGTGATGTCAGCTTGTACAAGGGGGCATAACTGCAAATTGAGGGGTGATAGATTTTAGACAGATGTCAGAGGCAAGTTCTTTACTCAGAGAGTGGTCAGGGTGTGGAATATACTGACTGCCAATTTAGTTAACTCAGTCACATTAGGGAGATTTAAACAGTTCTTGGATAAGCACATAGATTGTGTAGGGAGATGGGCTTAGATTAGTTCACAGGTCGGCGAAAAATGAGTGCTGAAGGGCCTGTTCTGAGCTGTATTGTTCGATGTTCTATGTTTTGCTGGGTTGTCTCTAGCCTCTGGCTTGCTGTCCCTTAACCAGACTCTTTGCCCTCGGCTTTATGATTGACAGAATGATAGAGATGTACAGCATAGAAACAGACCCTTCGGTCCAACTCGTCCAGCTATCTTAAATTAACCTCCTCCCTTTTGCCAGCGTTTCCCTTTAACCCCTTCCTATTCATATACCCATCCAGATGTCTTTCAAAAGTTATGATTTGGAGATGCCGGTGTTGGACTGGGTGTACAAAGTTAAAAATCACACAACAACCGGTTATAGTCCAACAGGTTTAATTGGGAGCACTCGCTTTCGGAGTGACGCTCCTTCATCAGGTGGTTGTGGAGGGCACAATTGTAAGACACAGAATTTATAGCAAAAGTAATTTCAGTTACATCACACTGAGTGCTTCCAATTAAACCTGTTGGACTATAACCTGGTGTTGTGGGATTTTTAACTTTTAACTGTTGTAATTGTACCAGCCATCGCCACTCCCTCTGGCAGCTTGTTCCATACACACACCACCTTTTGTGTGAAAATTTGCCCCTTTGGTCCCTTTTAAATCTTTCCCCCTCACCTTAAACTGTGCCCTCTAGTTCTGGACTCCCCACTCTATTTATCCTATCCATGTCCCTCATAATTTTGTAAACCTCTATAAGGTCACCCCTCAGCCTCCGACGCTCCAGGGAAAACAGCCCCAACCTGTTCAGCCTCTCCGTGTAACTCGCAACCTCCAACTCTAGCAACATGTTTGTAAATCTTTTCTGAACCTTTTCACATTTCACAACAACTTTCCGAGAGCAGGGAGGATTCCAAAAGATGTGTGAAGAGTTTTCCTTCCATTCATATCATGTTTTTTTTTCCCAGTCTGTGTGTAAGGGAGAGCTGAGAAATGGATTAGATTTTAACAATTAGCTAACAGTTTAACAATTAGTACAGTTACATGCCAGTGGTTCATTTTCATTTTCCTGTCGTTAGAGTCTATTTATTTGCAATGAATGGTAATTCTTATTAAGTACAGGAACTTAATCTATGCTTTCTGAAAGAACTCCAATTAGGCCGGTATCCTGTCACCAAGTCACCCTTTAATTACACATGAAAAGTCCTTGACTTTCATACTGCCCCTTCAGAGTGAACGAACCCCCTCCTGTCAGCCAGGGCTTCCTGATTGAACCAGGTTAACAGCCCCAGTCAGGGAACTCAGATTCTGTGAGGTCCATCTGAGGTCTTCCCAGGTCTAAAAGTCAGGTAAATTGATGAATTTTGCATACTTTTAGAACATCTTTCAATTTTGTGAGAACTGTCGCAATAACAGGGTTTCATTTTCATCAAAATACTCCAGTGAGGTATGACATTGCCACAAAAGTGAATTTGACGAAATCCTCATTCACAATTTGAGGTCCATTGTTTGATATTATTTCTTATAGGAAACCCCGTGTCTCACGAAGGTCTTATTTGGTCTAAGTGGTTCAATGAAGTCTCATTTCTTCATTACATCTAATCATAGAGTTATAGAACTGGACAGCAAAGAAGGTTGCCTCAGAGTACAATGGGACCTTGATCAGATTTACAAGGACGTTGCTAGGGTTGGAGGGTTTGAGCTATCGGGAGAGGCTGAATAGACTGGAGCTGTTTTCCCTGGAGCATCGGAGGCTATAAACCTTATAGAGGTTTATAAAATCATGTGGGGCATGGATAGGGTAAATAGGCAAGGTCTTTTCCCCAGGGTAGGGGAGTCCAAAATGAGAGGGCATAGGCTTAAGGTGAGAGGGGAAAGATTTAAAAGGGACCTAAAGGCCAACTTTTTTTCACACAGAGGGTGGTGCGTGTATGGAACGGGTTGCGAGAGGCAGTGATAGAGGACGCTAGAATTCCAACATTTAAAAGGCATCTGCATTTGTACATTAATAGGGAAGGTTTAGAGCGATAGGAGCCAAGTGCTGGCAAATGGGGACTAGATTAATTTAGGTTATCTGGTCAGCATGGATGAGTTGTGCTGTACAGCTCTATGACTTGAAGAAACTTCTCTCAGTCGTTTCAAAACCCGCAGTGTAGTCCTGGGATTTTTGTTTTCAAAAGGTTCTCTTGTTGGCTGCATGAGAATGGCTCTGTTCGGGTCAGACTTACCCATTTGATTCACTCATGCTGAAACTGTTGATCATTTACAGCCTTTGATGTTCAGTGATGGCTCTAGCCTCCCTTTGAGCCATCATTTCCCCCTGTACGTGGATACCGCATTCCAGAAGTGAATTGGCATTACTCATTTATCATAAGGCCTGTGTTTGCTTCTGTCTCTAAAATATCCCTTGTCGTTGGCATTACACAGGGTAAATGGTTCCTAGTTTCCCTTCTGGGTTGTTCTTGGGAGTCCCACTGCACCAGAAGTTTTCCAAAATGATGGCTGGTTGAAGCAAATCTGCTGGAATGGTGTAAAAATGGAAGAGGCCGTCTTTACTCTTGGTCTAAGGGGATCTTCCATGATCCACTGTTTTGTGAAAAACCTGCTTGTTGACGATTTTGCCAAGCTCCCTGAACGAGTTGAATTTCCCTTCTAACCCCAAGTGAGGTCCATGAATGATCCAGGAGATTCACTTCCTCCTGAAGTCCAGGTCTGAGGTCTTCAAGTCGGGTGACCCTGACCTATCCAGGAAGTCTAGGTATGATCTTCATAAAACCTTCACCAAGAGACAACACCAGCCTAGAGTCCCAGACTAGGCCATGTCAACTGTGGCAAGGCTTCCTAGAATCCCTATCGTCTGGAAGCAGGCTGTTTGGCCCACACTGACCCTCCAAAGAGCATCCCACCCAGACCCACTCCCTACCCTATCTCCTGAATTTCCCATGGCTAACCCACCTGGCCTGCACATCTCTGGACACTATGGGCAATTTAGCATGGCCAATCCACCTAACCTGCACATGTTTGGACTGTTGGAGGAAACCGGAGCACCCGGAGGAAACCCACGCAGACACGGGGAGAATGTGCAAACTCCACGCAGAATGTTACCTGAGGCTGGAATCAAACCTGGGTCCCTGGCGCTGTGAGGCAAAGTGCTAACTACTGCCATTGGAATTGGAGCTTCAAGCTCCCGGGCTTAAATAAAACTAACCATCTGTCCTGGTCCAACCACATCGACATGATAGTCAAGAGAGGGCACTAACGCTTCTCCTTCCTCAGGAGGCGAAGGGAATGTGGCAGGTCAACAAGGACTCTGATCAAGTTTTATAGATGTGCCGCAGAAAGCATCCTATCCGGATGCATCGCAGCTTGGTACCGCAGCTGTTGTGCCCAAGACCGCAAGAAACTACACAGAGTTGTGAACACAGCCCAGTCCATCACACAAGCTAGCCTTCCTTTCATTGACTTCATCTCAGACTTCACAATGCCTCAGGAAGGCAGCCAATGTCACCAAACACCCCTCCTCTGCTGGTTATACTCTCTTCCACTCTGTTCCATTGGGCAGAAGATACAAAGGTTTGAAAATTTGCACCAACAGATTTAAGAACAGCTTTTTGCCCACTGTTATCACACTCATGAATGTACCTCTCATATATTACAGTGGATTTCTCTTTCTGCCTTCTCTGCAGCTGTAATATTGTATTCCGCATTCTGTTCCATTACCCTGATTTACTTATTTAATTTATGATTTGTTTGAATAGCATGCAAAACTATACTTTTCACTGTATCTTGGTACATATGATAATAATAAATCAAACCAACATACAGATTTAGTTTTCCATTTGACTTGGGAACAATTACAAACAATCAGCACTGTTGTTTTTATCAGTGGTGCGAAGAGTCACACGATCACTCAGTGGTTAGCACCAGGGACCCGGGTTCGATTCCTGCCTCGGGCGACTGTCTGTCTGTGTGGAATTTGCACATTCTCCCTGTGTCTGCGTGGGTTTGCTCCGGTTTCCTCCCGTAATCCGAAGGTGTGCAGGTCGGGTGAATTGGCCCTGTTAAAATTGCTCATCGTGTTCAGGGATGTGTAGGTTAGGAGCACTAGTCTGGGGTAAATGTACAGAAGGAGCGGAGGAAGGCTAGCTTGTGTGATGGACCGGGCTGTGTTCACAACTCTGTGTAGTTTCTTGGACTTGTTGGGCTGAAGAGCCTGTTTCCAACTGCAGCGATTCTATATCATATCTCATCTTCAATTGTGCTGCCTGAGATTTGACTTGACCCACCAGCGGATGCTCTGTCCGTTGAACATGTGTGGCACTTGTGAATTTGTTTGTAGCTACACCTTGTACAATCTCATATGGGTGATTGATTCTGACTCTTTTAACTCTTTGGAAGACCCTTGGGAGGGTACTGATGCCATCTTGGGACCAACGGTGGCAGAAGAATCCAATTTTTCCTCGCTGTACTTACTGATTTTGCGTCCTCTTGTTGGAATGGTTGTTCAGTGTTAAATCCTCCTTGGATTAAAGAATGGACCAGACCAGACCCCATCAAAATATTTTAAGGCAGGAGCCGAGACCCGCACTTTTCTTATTTCAAAGGCAGATGTAAAATGTCTGTCACAGACAGGTCAAGCGACTTCACGTTTAGCAAAACGCAATTTATTTAAATGCCATAGTTAAAATACAAACAAAAGAAACAGGAATTTAGAGTAACTTAATTCTGTTGAAAACTTAACCGAATAATGTACCTATTACTAATTAATTGTTCTATTGTAGTGACATCTCATAAATACACCCCTTAGCAAAACAACAAGATTCTCACATGAAATTCTCCAATCCAGGAGGAAACAGCATCCAGAGAAAAATTAAGGAGAGTAGCAGCCAAGAATCCTTCACCTTGTGGAGACCCAGCAGCTCCTGCTTAAAGTTAAAGCGAAAAACCCCAAAACCCCTGATCTGTGAGAGCTGGCCGCTCCCCTTTGTTTTTTTCGGAAAATAACCAAGGCCTCCCAAGCTGATCACTCAAGTGGTCTTCAGTAACTAGCTCAGTACCTCTTCTTCAGTCTCTCTTTTAAAAGAACCTGGGACAAAATGACCTCTTCAAAGTCACAGCGTTGTTTCAATAACGTCCCATCCCTCAGACACAACCCTGTGGTCTTAAATTCCTTCAAATCTCCATACCTATAGCCATCACCTACACCACATACATCCATCGCAAAGGTTTCTTCTGACTCTGTCAAACCACTGATGACATTTCACCAGTTTGTCACTTAAATTTCTTTCGGAGCAATAGTACACATGAAATGCTTTAACTGGGAGTTAGGAGGAAGCTCATATGGAGCTGAGCAGTAGCACCAACGTGTTCCACTCATTTTGGTGTGGACCAGACAAGACTATACCCTCTCAAAGTGCACTATAGTTAAAATAAAACAGAATAAAGCGGAATCAAATATAGGGGTTGGGACGTCATGTTGAGGTTGTACAGGACATTGGTGCGGCCTTTGCTGGAGTACTGTGTCCAGTACTGGTCACCAAATTATAGTATATTGCCAGGTGTGGAGGGTTTGAGTTATATGGCGAGGCTGGATAAGAACAAAAGAGGAGTACAGAACAGGAACATGCCCTTTGGTTCTCCAAGCCTGTGCCAATCATCACACCCGAACGAAACTAAAAAAAAAACCTTCTCCCCTTATTCGGTCCAAATCCTATTGTGTTCATGTAACCATCCAGATGCCTCTTAAATGTTGCCAATGTGCCTGCTAGGAAAAAGTGAGGCCTCATTCCTGATGAAGGGCTCTTGCTTGAAAAGTCGATTCTCCTGCTCCTTGGATGCTGCCTGACCTGCTGTGCTTTTCCAGCACCTCACTCTTTGACACCAATGTGCCTGCCTCCACCACCTCTTTTGGCAGTGCATTCCAGGTTCCTACCACTCTCTGGGTGAAAAACCTCCCTCAAACATCTCTCTTAAACTTTCCCCCCCTCTCACCTTAAACCTGTGTCCCCTTGTAATTGAAACTTCAACCCTGGGAACAAGCCTCTGATTATCCACCCTGTCTCTGCTTCTCATAATTTGGTCAACCTCTATCAGGTCTCCTCTCAGCTGCCTTCGTTCTAGTGAAAACAATTCAGGTCTTTTTAACCTTTCCTCATATCCTTGAGATCCTTCTCTGCACTCTCTCCAATGCTTCCACGCCCTTCTGCGCACAGTACTCTAAACACGGCCTAACAAGGGTTTTATACAGCTGCAACATGGTTTGCTAACTCTTGTACCAGCCGATGAAGGTAAATCTTCTTTCTCACTGTGCCACTTTTGGGGAACTGTGGACCTGTACTCCCAGATCTGTCCATATGTTGGTGTTCTGAAAGATTCGACAATTTACAGTACATTTCACAACCAAATTTGACCCTTCAAAATGCATCACCTTATATTTTGGATTAAACTGGGATCTTTTTGTCCGGACAGGCTGGGACTTTTTTTTCAGTGGAGCATTGGAGCTTGAGGAGTGACCTCAGAGGTTGACAAAATCATGAAGGGTTTCGATGGCAGGTGTCTTTTCTCCAGGGTAGGTGATTTCAGTACGAGGGGACATATTTTTAAGGTGAGATGAGAAAGACTTCCAAAAACATTTTCTTACACAGAAGGTGGTTCGGGTGTGGAATGAATTTCCAGAGGATGTGGTGGATATGGGTACAGTTACAATGTTTATAAGTTATTTGGATAAGTACACAAATAGGAAGGGTTTGGAGGGATATGGGCCAAGTGCAGGCAGGTGGGACTAGGTTGGTTTGGGAACATGATTGTCGTGGACAGGATAGACCATAGTCTAGATTAGAGTGGTGCTGGAAAAGCACAGCAGTTCAGGCGGCATCCGAGGAGCAGGAAAATCGATGTTTCGGGCAAAAGCCCTTCATCAGGAAGGGCTTTTGCCCGAAACGTCGATGTTCCTGCTCCTCGGATACTGCCTGAACTGCTGTGCATTTCCAGCACCACTCTAATTAGACTCTGGTTTCCAGCGTCTGCAGTCGTTGTTTTTAACCAGGGTAGACCACAAGTCTGTTTTTGTGCTGTACAGCTCCATGACTCTCGAAGTTAGAATAGCTTTAACTCTATTGGAAAGCTTATCCAAATAATAGATGATTTAACTACTAAACAGTAACTGTTCCAACATAGTAACATCCCTGTATACACACCCTTGGCAAAGGCAAATTCAGTAAAATAGATTGTTTGACAGGCAATTCTCCAGTGCAAGAAGAAAAACTCATCGAGAGAGAACTCTGAGAGAGGGAGGGAGAGATGTGCCACACCTTCCAAACCCAGCTTCTGTGGGAGCTTGACCCCACCCACTCAGGCTGCTTTTATTGTTCTGAATTTCAAAAACAAAGCAAAGCCTCACAAGCTGTTTCATTTATTGGCTTTGAGCAGACTGCTCAGCTCCTCCGCCTCACACAAAAGAAGCCTGGACCAAATACATCTCTTGAAACCAAAGTATTGTCACATCACATCAGCATTGTTTTGGGGAAAAAATGAGAGACCATTTTGTTAAATGAGAGACCATTTTGTTTTCTGTAGGGTGCTGGATATGTGGAAGAAATCCCCAGCAACAGCAGTCACTGCCATGTGAATTGATGCCTTCACGAAGGAACAACGCAGATATCGGATCGAGAGAGGACTGAAAGGTGAATGCCAATACCGCATACAACGTGATGGCTGCATATCGGGTGGGTGTTACTGATGGCAGGGGGTTTGTGTTGAATAAGGGAGGGTGTGGTTCAGCTGGCATTTCCTGCTCGACTTTGAGTTGAGTCACACTGCTCTCCTCTCGAAAGTGCGAAGATGTGTTTTCACCCCTGGCCAATAAGCAGTCAGACTGCTGAATAGGTGAAACCCTTAACCTAGATGCACAGGTGACCCATTCAGGCCCGTGTGCATGCGTGTGTGTGTTGCTGTGGATTCTGGGAAGACAAAACTCTGCTTGTAGGATGTGATGAGTTAGTAAATCTGTGAAGTTAGTTTGTTATTACATTCGTACTCTTGGCAAATGTGAGCTTAATTTGTTAATTTCCACACAATGTGAAATAAATGAAGTGCACCGCTCCGTTTCCAGGCTCCAACACTCCACATGACTTACAAGAATGTCTTCCTGCCAAAAAGGAAAGTCATGTTACAAAGCTTTTTGTCTTGCATTCCTCAAGCCATTCAGAGTCAACCTGCAGGCCTTGAATCTTGTGATTAGAGTCAGAGAGATGTACAGCACGGAAACAGACCCTTCGGTCCAACCCGTCCATGCCGACCAGATATCCCAACCCAATCTAGTCCCACCTGCCAGCACCCGGCCCATATCCCTCCAAACCCTTCCTATTCATATACCCTTCCAAATG
>NC_057719.1:94200835-94223546 GCF_004010195.1 Chiloscyllium plagiosum | reverse complement strand
AGCCTCTCCCTATAGCTCAAATCCTCCAACCCTGGCAACATCCTTGTAAATCTTTTCTGAACCCTTTCAAATTTCACAACTTCCTTCCGATAGGAGGGAGATCAGAACTGCACGCAATATTCCAACAGTGGCCTAACCAATGTCCTATACAGCCGCAACATGACCTCCCAATTCCTGTACTCAATACTCTGATCGATAAAGGAAATTGTGACTGTCTGAGGCACATGCCTCAAGGTGCTTATGTCCTGATGAGTGAGGGAGCAAACACTTCAGGAAGAGGTTTGTCTTTGTTCAACAAGATTCGAGTTATGCAACAGCAACATTGAAGACAGTCAATGGGGAATTCCTCCGAATTGAACAGTAAAATGTCTCAAAGTACATCGGGCACATTTCCTCTGTATTTCTGAGCGGTATTTCACCTCTCTTGCTTGCTCACAGAGATGAGAATAGTTCTGAGGCATGGCTCAGTGAGGTTGGATGATGCATGATGGGACACACAGGAGATCTGTCATCCCTGTTAACCTTTTAATATTTCATAATTTGTTCACGCCGGAGTCCTGCCCCGATTCCAGGGCTCTGCATTAGACCCAGCTAGTGAATGAGTTATAAAACCAGAGCCAGAGATATAAAAAATGGTTCACTTGTTCTGAAGCAGAGGTGGCACATTATTGGAGGGAAAACAAATTCCTTTATTGCACTGAACACAAGCTAAACAGCGAGCACGCATCTAACTTGCTCTGAAAGGGTGCATTTAGCAGTCAGTAACCAGCTGCAGGCAAGGAAAACAAACTCCCTGAATTAAGAGCACAAACTGCAGTCAAGCTGTGACAAAGCATAAAATAAGTTGGATGAAGCAGAGGTCGGGCCGAAAGCAATCGGTTGGTTCAGTTCTCCCCGGTTCAAGTGGGTGCCGCAGCATTTTGTGAAGAGAGTGCAGTGTTGGGGGTGCAACAGCAGATGGCATCAGCGAGCTGGAGAGCACCACGTCCTTGTTTGCTTTGCTGCTGTCTGATCAGTTAACCCCTCATGAGTTTGATGCCGTTTTTCACCCCCAGGACCAACTGAGTGCATTCCTTCCCGGGAGAACGTTCCAGGAGAGCATCAGAGCACGTGGCCGCAGCCCCTGACTTCTTTTGCCGGCTGCAAATCTTCTTCTGAATCCCCGTCCCCACCCAAAACCCCAGCCTCATCACCAACACGTGAGAGGATATCGAGGATCAACATTGTGACAGCTCAGGTGGCTGTCTCTGTAAACTCCCTCCCTCGTCACACGTCGGGGGTTAAGTCATTGAGTCATACAGCACAAAAACAGACCCTTTGATCCAACCAGTCCATGCAAACCATGATCCCAAACTAATCTAGTCCCACTTGCCTGCGTTTGGCCCATATCCTTCCAAATCCTTCTGATTCATGTACTTATCAGATGTCTTTTGAACTTTATAAGTGTCCCTGAATCCATCACTTCCTCTGGCAACTCATTCCACACACCAACTGCTCTCTGTGTAAAAAGGATGCCCCTCATTGCCTTTCTAAATCTTTGTGCTTTCACTTTATAAATATGCCCCCTCATCTTGAACTCCTCCCCCCTATGGAAATGACACCTTCCATTCACCTCATCTACATCCCTCATTATTTTATAAACCTTGATAAGGTCACCCCTCAACCTTCTACGCTCCAGTGAGAAATGTCCCAGTTGATCCAGTCTGTTTTTATAACTCAAGTCCTTCAGTCCCACCACCATCCAGGTAAATCTCTTCTGAACCCTCTCCAGCTTAACAATGTCCTTCTGAGAACAGGGTGCCCAGAACTGGACACTGTATTCCAGAAGAGATTTACAAGGATGTTGCCAGGGTTGGAGTATTTGAGCTACAGGGAGAGGCTGAACAGGATGGGGCTGTTTTCTCTGGAGCGTCGGAGGCTGAGGGGTGACCTTATAAAGGTTTACAAAATTATGAGGGGCATGGACAGGGTAAATAGGCAAAGTCTTTTCCCTGGGGTTGGGGGAGTCCAGAACTAGAGGGCTTAGGTTTAGGGTGAGAGGGGAAAGATATAAAAGAGACCTAAGGGGCAACCTTTTCATGCAGAGGGTGGTACGTGTATGGAATGAGCTGCCAGAGGAAGTGGTGGAGGCTGGTAGAATTACAGCATTTAAGAGGCATTTGGATGGGTATATGAATAGGCAGGGTTTGGAGGGATATGCTGGCAGGTGGGACTAGATTGGGTTGGGATATCTGGTCGGCATGGACACGTTGAACCGGAGGATCTGTTTCCATGCTGTCTCCATGCTGTACATCTCTATGACTTTATGACTGTAAGAGACCTCACCGATGTCCTGTACAATCTCAACACGACGTCCCAACTCCTATACTCAGGTCTGAGCAATGAAAGCAAGCATGCTAAGTGCATTCTTCACCACCTTGTTGACCTGTGACACAAAATTCAAAGAATGATGTACCTGAAATCCTAGATCTCTCTGTTCTACCACACTACCCAAGGCTCTATTTTTAACTGTATCAGTCCTGCTCTTGTTTGTTTTACCAAAATGTAATACCTAGCATTTATCCAAATTAAACTCTTATCTACCACACCTCAGTTCATTGACCCAATTGAGCAAGATCGAGTCATAAAGTATAGAGATGTACAGCACAGAACAGATCCTTTGGTCCAACTCTTGCACGTCTACCAGATATCATAAATCAATCTAGTCCCATTTGTCAGCGTTTGGCACCTATCCCTCCAAACCCTTCCTATTCATATACCCATCCAGATACCTTTTAAATGTTGTAATTGTACCAGCCTCCACCACTTCCTCTGGAAACTGGCTCCATACATGCACACACTGTGTGTGAAACATTTGCACCTTCAGTCCCTTTTATATCTTTCCCCTCTCACCTTAAACCTATGCACTCTAGTTTTAGACTCCCCCCACCCCAGGGAAAATATCTTGTCTATTTACCCTCTCCATGCCCCTCATGGTTTTATAAACCTCTCTAAGGTCACCCCTCAGCCTCCAACGCTCCAGGGAAAACAGCCCCAGCCTGTTCAGCCTCTCCCTATAGCTCAAACCCTCCAACCCTGGCAACATCCTTGTAAATCTTTTCTGAGCTCTTTCAACTTTCACAACATCCTTCCTATAACAAGGAGACCAGGACTGCATGTAGTATTCCAAAAGTGGCCTAACCAATGTCCTGTACAACTGCAACATGACCTCCCAACTTCTATACTCAGTACACTGACTAATAAAGACAAGCATACCAAATGCTTTCTTCACTATCCTATCTACCTGTGGCTCTACTTTCAAGGAACTGTGAAGCTGCACTCCAAGGTCTCTTTGTTCAGCAACACACCCCAGGACCCTACCATTAAGTGTATAAGACCTGCCCTGATTTGCCTTTCCAAAATGGGGACCTCACATTTATCAAAATTAAACTCCATCTGCCACACCTTAGCCCATTGATCCTGTTGTACTCTGAGGTAACCTTCTTCACTGTCCACTACACCTCCAATTTTGATATCATCTGCAAGCTTACTAACTATACCTCTTATGTTCATATCCAAATTATTTACTTAAATGACAAAAAACAGTGGACCCAGCACTGATCCTCATGGCACTCCACTGGTCACAGGCCTCCAGTCTTCTACCTTTGAGCCAGTTCTGTATCCAAATGGCTAGTTCTCCCTGTATTCCATGAGATCTAACCTTGCTAACCAGACTACCATAAGGAACCTTGTCGCACGCCTTACTGAAGTCCATATAGATCACATCTACTGCTCTGTCCTCATCAATGCTCTTTGTTACTTCCTCAAAAAATTAAATCAAGTTCATGAGACATGATTTCCCACGCACAAAGCCATGTTAATTATCCCTAATCAGTCCTTGCTTTTCCAAATACATGTACATCCTGTCCCTCAGGATTCCCTCCAACAACTTGCCCACCACTGAGGTCAGGCTCACCAGTCTATAGTTCCCTGGCTTGTCCTTACCACCTTTCTTAAGTTATGGCACCATGTTTGCCAACCTCCAGTCTTCCGGCACCTCACCTGTGACTATCGATGATACAAATACCTCAGCAAGGGGCCCAGCAATCACTTCCCTCACTTCCTGTAAAATTCTAGGGTACACCTGATCTCGTCCTGAGGATTTATCCACCTTTATGCATTTAAAGACATCCAGTGCCTCCTCCTCTGTAGTATGAACATTTTTCACAATTTTCCTATTTACTTCCACACATTCTATATCTTCACTATAAACACTGATGCAAAACACTTATTTAGTATCTCCCCTATCTCCTGCGGCTCCACACAAAGGCCACCTTGCTGATCTTTGAGGGGCCCTATTTTCTCCCTAGTTACCCTTTTGTCCTTAATGTATTTGTGGAATCCTTTGGATTCTCCTTAATGCTTTTTGCCAAAGCTATCTCATGCCCCCTTTTTGTCCTCCTGATTTCCCTCTTAAGAATACTCTATTGCCTTTATACTCTTCTAGGGATTCACTAGATGCCTACAGTCTATACCTGACCAATGCTTCCTTTTTCTTGACCAAAACCTCAATTTCTCTAGTCATCCAGCATTCTCTACACCTACTAGCCTTGTCCTTCCCCTCCAACAGGAACATACTGTCCCTGGACTCCCATTATTTCATTTCAGAAGTCTTCCCATTTTCCAGTCATCTCTTTATCTGCGAACATCTGCCTCCAATCACCTATTAAAAGTTCTTGCCTCATACCGTCAAAGTTGGCCTTCCACCAATCTAGAACTTTAACTTTTAGATCTGGTCTATCCTTTTCCATCACTATCTTAAAACTAATAGAATTATGGTCACTGACCCCAAAGTGCTTCCCCACTGACACATTAGTCACTTACCCTGCTTTATTTCCCAAGAGAAGATCAAGTTTTCCACCTTCTGTGTTGGGTGTGTCCACATACTGAATCAGAATATTTTCTTGTGCACACTTAACAAATTCCTCTCCATCCAAGCCTTTAACACTCTGGCAGTCTCAGTCCATGTTTAGAAAGTTAAAATCCTCTCCCATTACACCCGATTATTCTTGTATATAAGTGAGGTCTCCTTTCAAGTTTACTTCTCAATTTCCCGTTGACTATTGTGGGGTGTATAGTACAGTCCCAATAAGGGTGATCATTCCTTGCTTATTTCTCAGTTCCACCCAAATAACTTCCCTGCACATTTTCCCAGGAATATCCTCCCTTATTACAGCTGTAATGTTATCCCTTATCAAAAACACCACTCCCCATCCTCTCTTGCCCCCCTCCCTTTCTATATTTCTGTACCCTGGAATGTTAATAGAACATAGAACATAGAACATAGAACAATACAGCACAGAACAGGCCCTTCGGCCCACGATGTTGTGCCGAACTTCTAACCTAGATTAAGTACCCATCCATGTACCTATCCAAATGCCGCTTAAAGGTCGCCAATGATTCCGACTCTACCACTCCCACGGGCAGCGCATTCCATGCCCCCACCACTCTCTGGGTAAAGAACCCACCCCTGACATCTCCCCTATACCTTCCACCCTTCACCTTAAATTTATGTCCCCTTGTAACACTCTGTTGTACCCGGGGAAAAAGTTTCTGACTGTCTACTCTATCTATTCCTCTGATCATCTTATAAACCTCTATCAAGTCACCCCTCATCCTTCGCCGTACCAACGTTAAGCTGTCGGTCCTGTCTATCACTGAGCCATGTTTCTGTAATTACGATGGTCTCCCAGTCCCATGTTCCTAACCAAGCCCTGAGTTCATCTGCCTTCCCTTTTAGGGCTCTTACATTGAAATAAATTGTTTAATTTATATCAGTTCTGTCCCGTTCTCTGCTTTGTTCCTGCCTGCCCTGACTGTTTGACTTGGTCCTTTTCCCACTGTCCCAGTTTCACACTGGCCTCTTTCTTCATGATCTCCCTGGGATTCCAAAGATCCAAAGAAGTGGATCCTCCCCCATACACCAGCTCCTCAGCTACACATTCATCTGCTCTATCCTCCCATTCCTGTCCTCACTAGCTCGTGGCACTGAGAGATATCTAGATATTATTTCCGTCAGATACTTAGATGAGATTAGATACCCTCCAGTGTGCAAACAGGCCCTTTGACCCAACCAGTCCACACTGACCCTCCGAAGAGCAACCCACCCAGATCCATTCCCCAACCCTGTACCTACCCCTGACTAATGCACCTACACTTTGGGTGGTTTAGCATGGGCCTGCATATCATTGGATTGTGGAGGAAACCGAAGCTCACCGAGGCAACCACGCAGACACAGGGAGAATGTGCAAACTCCACGGGGACAGTCACCCGAGGCAGGAATTGAACCGGGTCCCTGATACTGTGACGCAGCAGTGCTAACACTGAGCCACCATGCCACCCGTTTTTTACTTCCTTTTTAAATTCCTGCCAAACTTCCGATTATTCTCTTTTCAGGATCGCATCCTTTTCCCTCTCTATGTCACAGGTTCTAATGTGTACAATCACCTTCTGCTGGTCCCTCACCCCTTTAAGAATGTCCTGCGCCCTCTCCAATCTATCCTTGACCCTGGCACTATCCGTCGAATGTTGGTGTCGTTGGCAAACTGAACAAATCATGTGTTCTATATTCTCATCCAAATCATTTATATAAATGACAAACAAAAGTGGATTCAGCACTAATCCCTTGGAACACCGCCTCCAGTCGGTAAAGCAGCCCTACATCTTCATTGTTTGCCTCCTTGGTGTTGTATCCAATTGGCAAGCACACCCCGAATCCCATGCGAGCTAACTTCATCAAATAGTCTCCATCAGATTCCTTTAATGCTCCCCTCTCTCCCTCCACCGTTGCTTTCACCTTGGACTCATATTATGCTCTTGTTGCTTCTCTGACCTCCCCCTCGAGGTCAGAAGCAGGCACGTGGCCAGAGTAGGTAAGGGTGTTTCAATGGCAAGGGACAGAAAGATTAGCAAGAAACAGAACAAAGAATGTGTGTGAATCACACCAGGTGAACACTTTCAGCAAGAGCCAAGACAATGACAATCAGACTCACCACGCGAACACAGTGGATGCAACAGCAGGTCAGAGGCTGGGAATACTGCAGCGAGTAACTCACCTCCTGACTCCCCATTTGCCTGGATGAGTGCAGCTCCAACCACAATAAGTCAGAGGTAGAGAGGGTCCTGTTAAAGATCAGACCAAACCCTCTTCAAATATATCAAGGAGATAGCCTACATTCTTAAGTTTTATTTTATTTCAAGGCTGGTGTAAGTTGCTGTGTTCCAGATGTAATTTGATTGGTTACGCTTTTAAGCAAAACACACTTTATTCTTATTCTGCAGTAAGACACAAGAAACAAGAATTGGTCTAAGTTTAACTCCGTTGGAAAAATTAACAGTGTAATAGATTCTTTAACTACTAACAGTAACTGTTCCAATACATTAACACTGATTAAACATAGCCGAAAAATGTGTTGCCGGAAAATCGCAGCAAGTCAGGCAGCATCCAAGGAACAGGAGAATCGACGTTCCCGTCGATTCTCCTGCATCTTGGATGCTGCCTGACCTGCTGCACTTTTCCAGCAACACATTTTTCAGCTCTGATCTCCAGCATCTGCAGTCCTCACTTTCTCCTAACTGATTAAGCATATCCTTGACAAAGGCAAATTCACTCAAATAGATTGTCTGATATGCAATTCTCCAGCGTAGGAGAAAAGAACATTAGGAGAAAACTGTGTGTGTGTGTGTGTGTGTGTGTGTGTGTGTGTGTGTGTGTGTGTGTGTGTGTGTGTGTGCGCGCGTCTGTGTGTGTGTGCGTGCATGTGTGTGTGTCTGTGTGTGTCTGTGAGTGCGTGCGCGTCTGTGTGTGTGTGCATGCGTGCGTCTGTGTGTGTGTGTGAGATAGAACTCAAAGTGTTTTGCTGCAGCAGGGGGAGATGTATGACAACTTCCAAACACCAACAACTACTGAAAGCTAAACTAATACCCTGGTTCTATTGGAGCCTGACTCCATCCATTCAAGCTGCTTCTATTATTCCAACCTTTAAAAGAACCCAAAGCCTTTCAAACTGTTTACTTTATTGGCTGAGGGCAGATTGCTCTGTCTCAACCTCTTCATAAAGAAAATCAGGACAAAACACACCTCTCAAAGCCATTTCATTACATGTCCCTCCTTAAAAAAAAATGAACTATCAATGCACCAAGATGCTTTTATTTTTCAAACCCTTTAGTCGCATATTATTAGTACTCTACAATACGTTTACATTATATTGACTCTAAGCATGCAAACATTCATGTCTGCAGTCCAGTTGAATTTACTTCTTCTGCCCCTGAATGCCTCTATCTTTCTTCGCCAAAGTCGTGACAATGCATCAGCAATTGCGTTGTTGTGGTTCTGTTCGCCGAGCTGGGACTTTGTGTTGCAGATGTTTCGTCCCCTGTCTAGGTGACATCCTCAGTGCTTGGGAGCCTCCTGTGAAGTGCTTCTGTGTTGTTTCCTCTGGCATTTATAGTGGTCTGTCCCTGCCGCTTCCGGTTGTCAGTTCCAGCTGTCCGCTGCAGTGGTCGGTATATTGGGTCCAGGTCCATGTTGATTGAATTGAGGATGTCCCCTAGACAGGGGACGAAACGTCTGCAACACAAATTCCCAGCTCGGCGAACAGAACCACAACAACGAGCACCCGAGCTACAAATCTTCTCACAAACTTTGAAATTGCATTCTCTCATCCTTCCACGTGTATCATTTTCAAATTGAATGGCTGCAACAATTAACTCCATCTAAACCATGTGGTATTTTTATCTTTAAAGTTTTCCTAAAACTTTAATCGGTTATGACCAGTGTGTACAATTGTATCAGACATATTACTGGCAATGTGAATGTTGAAATACTGCAAAGCCAGCACCAAGCTCGAGGTCTATTTCTTTATCAAAGTATATTTCTGTTGGTGATTGGAAAAGTACCCAATAGATCTTTCTGTCTTCTCATCGTCCTCCTGTCAGAGCATAGCACTGACACCCACATCGCTCACATCAATGGCCACCTTGAATGGCTTTGTGTAATTAGTGTGGCTAACACTGGGGCAGTGGCTAACACAGCTTTCAGGCTGTCACCTGCCTTCTGATACTGGATCAATGGTGCTGGAAGAGCACAGCAATTCAGGCAGCATCGAGGAGCTTCAGCAAAATCGACGTTTCGGGCAAAAGCCCTTCATCAGGAATAAAGGCAGAGAGCCTGAAGTGTGGAGAGATAAGCTAGGGGAGGGTGGAGGTGGGGAGAGAGTAGCATAGAGTACAATGGGTGAGTGGGGGAGGAGATGAAGGTGATAGGTCAGGGAGGAGAGGGTGGAGTGGATAGGTGGAAAAGGAGCTTTTTACCTTGTTGATTTTTACCTGCCTTCTGATAGTCCACTGACCCCTGAAATTTTCTCCATTTCTTCAATAAGTCAGTCAGTGGAGCAACCACACTGCTAGAATTTAGTCCAAACTTTCACTAAAAACCACTCAGCCGCAGGAATTGTAGTATTTCCCTCTATGTCGAAGGTATAGGGAACACTTCAATAACATTTGTTTTCACATCTGATGGGGTCAACTGTCCATGGCCAATGACATAGCCCAGGAACGTGACTTGGGCTTTTGTAAACTCACTCGACGTCAGGTTTATCACCAAGCCTGCCTCCCAAAGTCGTTCAAACAATTCCGATAAATGTTCCTTCCATGTGTGACTAAAAGTCACCAGGTCATCGATGTACATCACCCAGTTGGATAATCTCAAAATGACTTGATTGCTTTGTCTTTCAAATGTAGCTCATGCATTTTTCACACCAAATGGCATGACTTTAAAGTGGTACCTTCCATTTAGTGGAACAAAAGCTGAAAGTTCTTTCCCGCTCTTGGATAAAGGTATTCTCTGAGTAAGTCCAACTTAAGAAATATAAGTTGCATGTCCCACCTTCTCAGTACAGTTTTCCCAACATGGAATGGAAATGAATCAGATTTCCTTTCCATTGACTTTGAGGTAATTAATACATAAGCGATGTGTACCATCTACAAAGGTGAGCTCCATTCACTGCAAGTCCCTTCAATTATGTTGTCGTTAAGGACACTTTCAATATCTTTTTGAATGTATGCCAATTTTAGGGGGTTATGTTTATAAGGATGTTGCTTCATTTGAACAGCATTTTCTATATCTACATCATGTGGAATCAGTTGGCATTTAGTATGCTTCCCTTTATTGGTCAGTGCATTGAGTACAGGAGTTGGGAGGCCATGTTGCAGCTGTACTGGATATTGGTTTAGCCACTTTTGGAATACTGCATGCAATTCTGGTCTCCCTGCTATAGGAAGGATGTTGTGAAACTTAAAAAAAAATGATTTACCAAGAATGTTGCCAGGGCTGGGGGGTTTGCTCTATAGGGAGAGGCTGATTACACTGGTGCTATTGTCCTGAAGCATCGAAGGCTGAAGGGTGACCTTCCAAAGGTTTATAAAATCATGAGGGTCATGGATAGGGTAAGTGAGTCCTAAACTAGAGAGCATAGGCAGAAGGTGAGAGAGGAAAGATTTAAAAGGGATCTAAGGGGCAACTTTTTCACGCAGAGGGTGGTGCGTGTTGGGAATGAGCTGCCAGAGGAAGTGGTGGAGGCTGGTACAATTACATTTAAAAGGCATCTGGATGGGTATATGAATAGGAAAGGTTTGGAGTGGTATGGGCCAAATGCTGCCAAATTGGATTGGATTAATTTAGGATATCTGTTTGGTATGGAGGAACAGGACTGTTTCCATGCTGTATACATTATCACCACCCTATCTAACTGTGAGTCCACTTTCAAAGCAGTATGAACCTGCACTCCAGGGTCTCTTTGTTCAGTGACACTTCTCATTTTAAAACAAAGCACCACAAAGTTGAGCTCTGTGAAGTCTGAGACTGCAGACAAAGATGATCTCATGGGTGTTGGAAATATACAATGGCTTGGGTGGGGCAACATTGAAAAGTGATGTACACAATGTAAATTGACCATGATTTGGAGGTAACGGTGTCAGACTGGGGTGTACAGAATTAAAAATCACACAATCCCAGGCGATAGTCCAATAGGTTTATTTGGATGCGCTGCACCTTCATCAGGTAGCTGTGGAGTATAAGATTGTAAGACACAGAATTTATAGTTAAAGTTTACAGTGTGATGCAACTGAAATTATATAGAAAAAGACCAAGATTGTTTAAGTCTCTCATCTGTTAGAATGACTATGTTAGTTTCACTTCATTCAGATGTAAATCCCAGAACTTGTTTTGAAAGTTACATTCTCAAGTGAACTTTAACAATAGGTGCCATGTCAGCTCAGATAATGCATTGAAGGTGTGAGGTGCCCTGTGTGAGGCTGTCTGTGCCCCAATGTTCAGACTGATGCTATTTCTAAAAAAGAGATTTACAGATGCAGTATTTGAGCAAAGTAAAATGTAATTCTGTACGTGTGTGTGTATGTGTGCGCATGTGCGCGCAAAGGGGGTGAGTGTCTGTGAGAGTGTGTGTATGCCTGTGAGTGTAAGGGTAAATGGGTATGTGTGTGTGTGTGTGACCTGTAGTGTGACATGAATGCAAGGTCCCGGCTGAGGCCATCGCCATAGATACCGAACTTGGCTATCAGCCTCTGCTCGGCCACTCTGTCTTGTTGCCTGTCCCAAAGTCTGCCTTGGAGGATGGTCACCCGAAGATCCAAAATCGAATGTCCCGGACCGCTGAAGTGTTCTCTGACTGGGAGGGAACCCTCCTGTCAGGTGTTTAGGATAACTGGTCACCAAAGGGTTTACTTCCCTGCTGTACTATGACTGTGCTCTTTTACATGAGTTCTCAATACTTCGGGAAGTGAATTTTTGAACTCCTCCAGAATAACCATCTGTCTTACCGCGTCATATGTTTGATCTATTTTCATTGCTCTATCCACCTATTGAAATTACTTTGTTTCATCTTTTCAAACTCAATGTATGGTTAACCAGGCTCCCTGCTTAGATTCCCAAAATATCTGTCGGCTCCTGGCACCAACTCATGTGCACTTAAGATGGCTGTTTTCACCTCCTCCTCATACGCCTCAGATCCCTCCTCTGATAGTGAGGCTCACTTGCTATACCTACCAGTTTCGTTTAGCCCAAGACAAAACCCACATGGTCACTGGCCATTTCATTTGTTTAGCCACTTTCTCAAATGAAATGCAAAAGGCTTTTATGTCTTTCTCATGAAACGTTGACAATGCTTGAATATTTTTATGCAGGTCCCCAGCAGACCTTTGGCTCCGGTGGGTTTGCTCATCATCACTGTCCTCACCAATAGTCCGACTTCCAGCCTTCACCACTTGCCTTTTTCTGAAATAACTGCACAGAGGCCAGTGTCCCATCACCAAGTCACTCTTTATTAACATGGTCTCTGACCAGCTCGCTCAGAGCCAATCCCCAGAGAGGAGACACCCTGTCACTCCAGCTTATGGCTGTTAACCAGGGCTTCCTGATTGGACCAGGTTAACAGCCTCACCAGGAAATTCATACTCTATGAGGTACACATGGCCAATCTCGTTCCAATTACTGCGATTTCCAACTTCTGACTCTCCCTTTCTTCCTCCCTTCTCCTTTTAATCATAACTCAAACGATTTCATTTCCTGTTCGTATTAAAGCTGCTTCGTTTGTAATTGAAGGTTGACCATTTCCAATAATTCTGTTTGCGTCCCTGGCAATTGTAAACGCAGTCACTGCTGCCATTATCTTGCCTTTCCTCACAGACCAAGGCAACTTTAACTCCAGCTTGTTTGACAATTCCAAAAGCTTTGCCTTGTTCACTTTCCGTAAAACTCCCAAAGTGACTTCTTCCATCCCCAGAAAACTCTGTGACTGAAAGAGCCATATCCACACAAGGCACACCTTGTTTCAACCAACTGAATGAAACACCTAACAGAAAATGCCAACACTCCCCATTCACTGTCTTTCAGTCGAATAATCCGAAACCCAACTTGGATTAAGAGTTTTGAGCCCCCTGTTGTTACAGACTAGACTAAATTCCCTCAACATATATCGAGGAATCCAACTGTTTCTCACTTAAAGGCAAGTGGAAGGTGCTGTGTTCCAGATGTAATTCGATTGGTTACACTACTCAGTTTTAAGCAAAACACACTTTATTCTTACTAGATGGTAAAACGCAAGAAAGATGCATTGATCTAACTTTAACTTGACTGGAAAACCTAACAGAATAATAGGTTATTTAACTACTAACCAGTAACTGTTCCAATACAGTAGCATCCCATAAACCTACCCTTGGCAATGACATTTACTAAAATAGATTGTCTCACGTGCAATTCTCCAGTACAGAAGGAAAGAACACCAAGAGAAAACTCTGGCAGATAGAGAAGGAGATTAGATTAGATTAGATTACATTACAGTGTGGAAACAGGCTCTTCAGCCCAACAAGTCCACACCGACCTGCCGAAGCGCAACCCACCCAGACCCCTACACTTACCCTTTCACCTAACACAACGGGCAATTTAGCATGGCCAATTCACCTGACCTACACATCTTTGGACTGTGGGAGGAAACCGGAGCACCCGGAGGAAACCCACGCAGACACGGGGAGAATGCGCAAACTCCACACAGTCAGTCGCCTGAGGCGGGAATTGAAGGCAATAGGTAGATGCAGTGCTAACCACTGTGCCACCATGCCGCCCACAAATCTTGAGCATTTTGCGAGAGAAGGGAGAGATTTATGCCAGCTTCTAAACAAATCCTTCCTGCGCCCAGCCTGTCCAGTCCCATCAGGAATTTATATGTTTTATGAGATTCCTCCCCCTCTGTTCTAAATTCCAGCAAATACTAGCCCAGTCGCTCTGGTTTTCCTCATATGTCAGTCCTGCCATCCCGGGAATCAGTCTGGTGACCTGTCGCTGGACTCCCTCAAAAGCGAGAATGCCCATCCTCTGGCCCTGTATCACTGCAGCAAGACATCCTTACTCCAGTACTCAAATAGAGTCATAGAGATGTACAGCATGGAAACAGACTCTTCGGTCCAACTCATCCTTGCTGACCAAATATTCTAAATTAATCTAATCCAATTTGCCAGCATTTGGCCCGCGTCCCTCTGAACCCTTCCTACTCATGTACCCATCCAGATGCCTTATAAATGTTGTAATTGTACCAGCCTCCACCACTTCCTCTGGCAGCTCATTTCATACACGCACTACCCTTTGCGTGAAAAGTTGGCCCTGAGGTCTCATAGAATCCTTAAAGTGTGGAAACAGGCCATTTGGCCCAAGTCCACACCGACCCTCTGAACAATAACCTTCCCAGACCCTTTCCCCTACCCTCTTGCTCTTCATTTCCCTTGATTAATGCATCCTTGAATAGTACGGGCAATTTAGCATGGCCAATTCACCCTAACCTGTACATCTTTGGACTGTGGGAGGAAACCGGAGCACCCGGAGGAAAGCCCCGCAGACACGGGGAGAATGTGCAAACTCCACACAGACAGTTGCCCAAGGCTGGAATTGAACCTGGGTCCCTGACGCTGAGAGGCAGCAGTGCTAATCACTGAGCCACTGTGCTGCTGCTTTTTAAATCTTACCCCTCTCACCTTAAACCCATTCCCTCTAGTTTTGGACTCTGGGGAAAAAGAGCTTGTCTATTTACCCTATCCATGCCCCTCATGATTTTATGAACCTCTATAAGGTCACCCCTCAGCCTCTTCTGCTCCAGGGAAGACAGCTCCAGACTAATCAGCCTTTGTCTATAGCTCAAACCCTCCAACCGTGGCATCATCCTTGTAAATCTTTTCTGAGCCCTTTCAAGTTTCACAACATCCTTCCTGTAACAGGGTGACCAGAATTGAAAGCAATATTCCAACAGTGGCCTAACCAATGTCAGTACAGCTGCAACATGATCTCCCAACTCCTGTGCTCACTACTCTGACCAAGAAAGGAAAGCATACCAAACACCACCTTCACTATCCTATCTACCTGCAATTCTACTTTCAAGGAACGATAAATTTGCACTCCAAGGTCTCTTTGTTCACAACACTATGAAGGCAAGCAGGTGCCATGGGCTTTCCTCACTGTCTGCTGCACCTGCACCTGCCAACCTTCAGCGTGTGGTCCACCATGACACTTAGGTCTCGGTGCACCTCACTTTTTCCTACACTGCAACCATTCAGACAGTAATCTGCCTTCCTGTTCTTGCCACCAAAGTGAATAAACTCACATTGAGGGGGGAGAGAACAATGGCACTGCCAACTGCCCCTCCTTGAGGCTGAGCTCTGTGCAGCTGGCAAGCTTGAGCTGGTGGCAGATGCTGCACCACATTTGGGTTGAGATATGCCGGGACTTGCGAGGCTACCCACTCCCCCGCTCCTCATCCCTATGTGACATAAGGTTCCCCTGTTTTGGGGGGGGGGGGTGGTATTGTCACTGGCATGGGGAGAGGCTCATGGGGCATGGCTCTGCTGGCTGAGGATGGTAGACATCCTTCACAAGACGACTCGGCACAAGCAAAGGGCTCAACAGCATGGCCTCACCCCAAAGGTCCATGGTGTAAATGGCCAACCAGGGTGATGGCCCATTTGGTAGGAATTGAACCATTCTGGGTGACCACTGGGATTTGGGTGAGGCATGGGAGGGGAGCTATGGGGATCCTGAGGGCCAACATGGAATAGAGGGAGAATTCTTTTATGTTTACATACACAGCAGGTGATAAGGAACTGGAATTTGTTTCCTTACGAGGCTGTTTTGACAAGTGCCCAAAACTGGTAGGGATGGTGCAGGAGAATGGGACTGACTTGATGGCCCTTCAGAGAGCCAGTGTACGGTCGGTGGGCTGAATGGCCTCTTCAAGAACATCCTGATCTTGTCAGACTCTGCAAGAATCTGCTCAACGCTAACCGCGGCTGATGCTTGACTTGACATCCTGATGTAGGAGGAAGTGAGGACTGCAGATGCTGGCAAGTCAGAGTCAAAACTTGTGGTGCTGGAAAAGCACAACAGGCCAGGCAGGTTGAGAGGAGCAGAAGAATCGACGTTTCGGGCACAAATCCTTCATTAGGAATGTGGGAGGGGGAAAGAGGCTGAGGGATAAATTGGAGGGTGGGGAGCTGGGAAGGCGATAGGTAGATGCAGGTGGGGGGGTGATGGTGATAGATGGGAGGTGAGGGTGGAGCGGACTGTTGGAAGGAAGATGGACAGGTGAGACAGGTCATCAAGATGGAGGATTGGATCTAGAATGAGGTGGAGGGAGGGGAGATGAGGAAACTGGTGAAGTTTACATCCTGGTGTGCTAACTGACTCCCTTCATTCCCCCATCTCCCTAGCACACCAGGCAGTCAGACTTTTAGTGAGGCTTTTGACCAGGCTCCTCATGGTAGGCTCATCCAGAAGATCAGGATGTATGCCTTCAAAGGAAACTTGGTCACATGGATTCAGAATTTGCTTGCCCATAGAAGGCAGAGGGTAGTGGCAGAAGGGTGTTTTCTGGCCAGAGGTCTGTAATTAATGGGTGTTCTGTAGGGATCTGTACTGGGACCTCTTGCTGTTTGTAATTTATAAAAATGACTTGGATGAAAATGTAGATGGGTGGGTTAGTAAGTTTGCAGACACCACAAACATTGGTGAAGTTGTTGATAGCGTAGATGGTTCTCAAAGGACACAGTGGGATATAGATCTCTTGTAGATATGGGCAGACAACTGGGAGATGGAGTTTAATCCAGGTAACTGCGAGGTGTTGCACTTTGGGAGATCAAATGTTAAGGAAAAGAATACAGTTAATGGAAGGACCCTGAACAGATGTACAGAGTGATCTTGAGGTTCAAGTCCATAGCCCCCTGAAAGTGATCGCACAAGTAGATAGGGTGATAAAGAAGACATATGGCATGTTTGCCTTTACTGTTCGAGGAATTGAATACAAGAGTCAGGATGTCATGTTGCAGCTTTATAAAACTTTGGTTAGGCTGCACTTAAGAGTATTCCATTTAATTCTGGTCGCCACATTACAGTAAGGATGTGGAGGCTTTGGAGAGGGTGCCGAAGAGCTTTACGAGGATGCTGTCTGGATTAGAGTGTATGAGCTAAAAGGAGAGGTTAGAAAAACTCAGGTTGTTTTCTCAAGTAGCAGTAGAGGCTGATGGGAGGCTTGATAACTATCTATAAAATTATGAGATGCATAGATGGAGTTGACAGTCAGAATCTTTTTCCCAGAGTTGAAATGTCTGATAGTAGGGGACATGCAGTTGAGGTGAGAGGGGGAAAGTTCAAAGGAGACGTGAGGGGCAAATTTTTTACACAGAGATTGGTCAAAGTCTGGAATGCGCTGCCAGGGGGTGGTGGTGGGGGCAGATACGATAGGGCATTTAGAGGGCTTTTATATAAGATGTGAATATGCAAGGAATGGAGGGCTATGGACCAAGAGCAGGCAGGAGGAATTAGTTTAATTTGGCGCCCCATGTTCAGCACAACATCATGGGCCAAAGAGTCCATTCCTGGGCTGTACTGTTCTGTGATGGTTTGAGTATACCTGTTGGAGGAGATCTTAACAGAGCACTCTGATAAGTGTGGACACATATCAAGACTTGCATCTGGTAGAGAACCTTGCAGGCCCAAAGTCGTCTTGTCCTGATCTGAAGTCATGTCTTCTGTCTATTGTACTGGTCAATATCAGTCAGTGATCCAGCTTGTAACCCATCTGAGGAACCTAACGTTCCTGACTTCCCCTGACTCCAGTGCTCTTCCCCTCTGGACAGCCACTTGTGGACTACATCATGGGATCCCCGAAAAGGAACGCTCCCTCAGATCGGTAAAAGCAAGTGTCCAGTTCTGGTCGCCCTGTTATAGGAAAGATATTATCAAGTCGGAGAGGGTTCAGAAGAGATTTACCAGGAGATTGCTGGGAATGGACGGTTTGAGTTCTAAAGAGAGGCTGGATAGTCTGGGACTTCTTTCACTGGAGGAGGAGGGGTGACCTTACAGAGGTTTATAAAATCATGAGGACGTAGGTAAGGTGGAATGGTCCGTGTCTTTTCTGAAGGGTGGGGCATTTCAAGACAAGGGGGCGCATGTTCATGGTGAAAGGAGAAAGATTTTCAAAAGACATGAGGGGCAAATTACTTACACAGAAGGTGGTTCGTGTGTGAAAGGAACTTCCTGAGAAAGTGGTGGATGTGGGTACAGTAACAATGTTTAAAAGATATTTGGGTGAGTACATGGAGAGGAAAGATTTGGAGGGATGTAGGCCAGGAACAGGCAGGTGAGACTAGTTGAGTTCAGGATTATTTTCAGCATAGACTGATTGGACTGAGGGTCTGTTTCCATGCTGTATGACTGTTAGTGAATTTCATCTTCAGAAGACTGGCTATGGCGACTGCCCTTCTAGTCATGTGTGTCCCTTTGTCAGATGTCGGGGTTATATACATTTCTTCAAGAAGTTATTCCAAGTGACATTTGCAAGAGGATTAGATGCTCTTTGTTTGGGGCAGGATGGAGGGGGTGGGGAAACGTCACCTTCCTTCCAGGATTGTTAAATGTCGACATGAGTGCATAAATGAGGCGTGAAAGGGATCTTAACACTCTACCCCTTGACTGAGTTATGAAGAGTTTCCAATGATCTCAACAGCTGAGGCGG
Organism: Chiloscyllium plagiosum; assembly: GCF_004010195.1. Classification (NCBI taxonomy): domain Eukaryota; kingdom Metazoa; phylum Chordata; class Chondrichthyes; order Orectolobiformes; family Hemiscylliidae; genus Chiloscyllium; species Chiloscyllium plagiosum. Next base: position 94,204,938 of record NC_057719.1, on the reverse strand, counting down.
TTGTGACTGGCGGAGGAAACAAGGATTCTGGCATCTTCCCAGAAACTGCACCATCTCCTTGCTGACAGCAGATGCAGGCCAGTTGTGAACGGAGGCACTGGTACCCTTTCTCTTCACCAGGGGGTGTTGCCTGGTCTGGAGGGTTTTAGTTATGAGGAGAGGTTGGGTAGACTTGGATTGTTTTCACTGGAAAGAGAGGCTGAGTGGGTGACGAGAGATATAGATAGGGTCGGTAGTCAGAGTCCTTTTCCCCAGGGTGGAAAGGTGAGCTGCAAGAGGGCACAGGTTCAAGGTGAGAGAGGGAAAATGTCGGGGAGAAATGTGGGGATACTCTTTCACACAGAGGGTGGTGAGTGCCTGGAATGCACTGCCAGTGGAGGTAGTGGAAGCAGGCATATGAGCAATGTTGAAGGCCTGGTTTGATTGACACATGAACAGGAGGCGGACAGAGGTATGGAAACTGCACAAGGGCAGTAAGTAGTGAGTCTAAATATAGCTTCGGAATCAGCACTGGCTTGGTGGACCGAAGGGCCTGTTCCTGTGCTGTATTGTATCGGAAATGGCTGCTCCAGGTCATTGAGGTCTTCTAGCCACCACTTGTCTGCTTCATGCAGCTTGACCCACATCTCTTGTTCTGCTGTTGGACAAATTGCTTCAGTTGGGGGTGAACCTCGAACTAAACATTCAGGGTGGAAGCTTGCTGGCTGAGCTGGCAGGTTTGTTCTCAGACATTTTGTCACCATGCTGGGTGAGCCTCTGTGGAGGAGAAAGTGAGGTCTGCAGACGCTGGAGATCAGAGCTGAAAATGTGTTGCTGGAAAAGCGCAGCAGGTCAGGCAGCATCCAGGGAACAGGAGAATCGACGTTTCGGGCATAAGCCCTTCTTCAGGAAGAAGGGCTTATGCCCGAAACGTCGATTCTCCTGTTCCCTGGATGCTGCCTGACCTGCTGCGCTTTTCCAGCAACACATTTTTAGGTGAGCCTCTGTGTCACTGAGCCTCTGGTGAAACGCTGGTGTTCTGTCCCACTTTCTGTTGCCGTGGCGTGGTCTGTTAGGGTGGGTGATATCATTTCCAGTTCGTTTTCTCAGGGATTGGCAAATGGGGTCCAAATCAATGCCTTTATGGATGGCATTCCGGTTTGAATGCCAGGCCTCGAGGAATTTCCGTGCGTGTCTCTGGTTAGCCTTTCCTAGGATGGATGCAACAAACGCTACATCGGACAGACAGACAGAAAACTAGCCACCAGGATACACAAACATCAACTAGTCACCAAAAGACATGACCAGCTGTCAGACAGACGAAGAAGGACACCACTTCAACTGGGACAATACATTCAACCAGGGACAGGCTAAACAGAGACATGCAGGGGAATTCCTGGAGGCCTGGCATTCAAACCGGAATGCCACTGATGAACACATTGATTTGGACCCCATTTACCAACCCCTGAGAAAAAGAACTGGAAATGATATCACCCGCCTTACCAGCCCAAGATACTTAAACAGAAGGTGGGACAGAACACCAGCGATTCACTGGAGGCTGTCTGGTGGGGTTACCGAGCAAGATCTGAGAACAAACCTTCCAGCTCAGTGAGCAAACTTACAACATGATCCACAACCTGAGCTACAAATCTTCTCCAAAATCGCATTCATATGTATTTTTATGAGTCTCAAGATCCCTGATGTCTTGCCGACTGCCCTCTCAATTCAGTCTGAGTCACCTCTCCTGCTAAAATGCTTCACCTTACCCCTCTCAGTATTAAACTCTTGGCTCTCCATTCCATCAGCCCGTTGCTGCCAATTGATACCATCCTCACTTGTTTCCCACTCCATGTTGACAATCAATTTAAGATTTCACTCTGTGCTCCAACATCCAAGTTGTTTCTAAACATTGAAATAAAGTAGAGGCCTGAGCTCTGATACTTGAGGAATGCCCTGTTGACCCTCCAGTCTGAAAAATAACCCCAGACCATGATTCGCTGTTTTCTATCCTGTTTGTCGAAAGTTAACATTGACGCTCCTATTCCAAGATCCTCAATGTAGTTCACCAGCCTTTCATGTGACACATTGTCAAAAGGTTTCTTAAGATGCCCACGAACAACATCCACCACATTTCCTTCATCAATCTTCCCTGCTCCTTCATCAGAAACCTCGATCAGATTGTGATTTGCTGGCTCAATGTTTATACAGTTCCTCCTTCCTTCATTCAAACTCCTCCACTGTTTCTGAAAACACATCCACATCTCCTATTAAACTAACTGTGCTTGCTAAGAATGTCATTACAGCCTTTCTTCAGTCGGCAAGTCACGTTTTCCACTTGCCAATTCATGGTACTACCTGACTCTCCCTGTCTGGGAATGTTCAGCAATTTACGACAAGCCCTTTTCACTGTCTCCACCCTGCCTCCAGCAACCTGAGCATCCACATCAGTCAATGTTTTCCAATCTCTGTATTGTCAAACCTTTCTACTAGCTCATTCACCTGAGCAATGTTCACCCCATCTCCACCATCTACACCTCCCCTGATATTTTGGCAGAATCCTGCTGCTCAGCAAACACCAATACAGAGCAATCATTAACTTCATCCTGGCCCCCAGTAGGACTCTGACGATATGGCTTGAAGAGCTGTATTTTGTCCTGCCGATGAGTCTGTGTCGAGCTAATAAAGCCAACAGCTTGTGAGACTTCGGGGACTTTTTTTCTTGAGCACCTTTGTAAATCTTTTCTGAAGCCTTTGAATTGGACAGTCAGTGGGATTGTTGAGGGTGGGCGCGCTCGATTTAAGATGTTCGCAGATTCGCAGGGGAGTTCAGGAGCTTTGCTCTCACTTTTGAAGGTTTCCCTGAAAAGCAGAAGCTTTCACTGTTGAAAATATGATGAGGAGCTGCACACATTGGAGTCTCAAATCCTACGAACTGAGAGTTAGAGAATAGGATCAACAGAGATGAGCCCCTCTTTCCCGCCAGCGCAGACCCGTTAAGCTGAAAGAGCCAGTGTCGTCGAAGGTGTTCTGCAGGTTTGAAAGGGTTGGGCAGTGTGATGGTTTGAATGAATGTACAGCACATCCATTAATGAGGGCAAAGAGTTTAAACACAGTAAGGGAGTAGATTGGCACTAGGAAGGGGAAAGTAACAGTGAATGGCTGTGGGATCAGTCGACACTCAACAGCTTCTGAATCAGCCTGACTGCCACTAGCTTCTTGAGTGTTGTTGGAGCTGCACCCATCCAGGGCAAATGGGGAATATTCCATCGTAGTCATAGAGATGTACAGCACGGAAACAAACCCTTCAGTCCAACTCGTCCACGCCAATAAGATTTCTCAACCTAATCTGGTTCTGTTTGCCAGCACTTGTCCGATATCCCTGTATACCCTTCCTATCCATATACTCATCCACTTGCCTTTTAAATGCTGTAGTTATACCAGCCTCCACTACTTTCACTGGCAGCTCATTCCATACACGTACCACCCTCTGTGTGAAAAAGTTGCCCCTTAGGTCTCTTTTATATCTTTCCCCTGTCACCCTAAACCTATGCCCTCTAGTTCTGGACTCCCCCAACCCCAGGGAAAAGACTTTGTCTATTTATCCTATCCATGCCCCTCATAATTTTGTAAATCTCTATAAGGTCACCCCTCAGCCTCCGACGCTCCAGGGAAAACAGCCCCAGCCCGTTCAGCCTCTCCCTGCAGCTCAGATCCTCCAACCCCGGCAACATCCTTGTAAATCTTTTCTGAACCCTTTCAAGTTTCACAACATCTTTCCGATAGGAAGGAGACCAGAATTGCACGCAATGTTCCAACAGTGGCCTAACCAATGTCCTGTACAGCCGCATCATGACCTCCCAACTCCTGTACTCAATACTCTAACCAATAATGGAAAGCGTACCAAACGCCTTCTTCACTATCCTGTCTACCTGTGACTCCACTTTCAAGGAGCTATGAACCTGCACTCCAAAGTGTCTCTTTGTTCAGCAACACTCCCTAGGACCTTACCATTAAGTGTATAAGTCCTGCTAAGATTTGCTTTCCCAAAATGCAGCACCTCGCATTTATCTGAATTAAACTCCATCTGCCACTTCTCAGCCCATTGGCCCATCTGGTCCAGATCC
>NC_057719.1:94194382-94200335 GCF_004010195.1 Chiloscyllium plagiosum | reverse complement strand
GAAGCCTCTTGCCTTCTATAATGTACAAATACCAGGAGCCTCTTGCTCCCTATAACGTTAAATACCGGGAACCTCTTGCTCCATTTAAACTTCAAATACCAGGACCCTCATCATAACTATAACTTCAAAGACCACGCGAATCTTGCTTCACGCAAACTTCAAATACCAGAAGCCTCTTGCTCTCTGTAAACTTCAACTACCGGCGGCCTCCTGTTCCCTAGAAATTTCAAATACCAGGAGCATCTTGATCCCAATACACTTCAAATACCGGAATCCTCTTGCTCCCTAATTCAAATACCGGCTAGCCTTTTTCTCCCTATAAACACAAGTACCAGAAGGCTCTTGCTCCCGATAACTTCAAATACCAGGACCTTCTTGCTCCCCATAAACTCCAAATACCCGGAGCCTCTTGCTTCCGATTAAACTTCAAATATCGATGCTGAGTACTCCCAGGACTTCAGTTGTACGTTTTAATATTCTGGATGAAAAGTTAAATACATCAGGGTTGTTTGCTCATTTTAAATATCTCTAACCCAGGTTTTATTTCTTTGTGAAACACTGTCCATCATCCTGTCTCCTCCATCCTCCCTCCAACAGCAAGAACTTGGAGCACATGGAGTTTCTCTGTCACTAACATTGAGATAATCCGATCAGCTGCCTCTGCTGCTTCCCTTCCTCCCACTAGCCCACCGAGCAAAACTGTCTCACGTGGTGCTCCTGGTTTTTGTCTTCAAAATACGTCTTTCTCCATTCTCTTGTCATGCCTTCTCAGAGCTCATCTTGACCCTTCAGACATTCCAACTGTCTGTTTCCTCCTCCTCCTCATTACTCCCCTTTGCCGATTCACAGATGTTGCTCCTTGTTCTGTCTGTCTGTCTTTCCTGGTTATGTCCTTCTCACACATTCTATGAAAACTAATATTTGACCTCACTGTCATTGGAAAATCCTGCTCAATCTCCACTCTCCCTTTCCTTTCTGAATTCCTTGTATTTGGTGTCCCACCAGAATCTATCCATGGTCCCTCCTGTTTCGTACTTACATAGTGCCAGGAGAGGAGCTCAATTTCCTCAATGACGGGGAGGCTCTTGCTCTCTGTAACTTCAATTACCGGGAGCTTCTTGCTCCCTTTAAACTTCAAATAGCGGGAGCCTCTTGCATTCAATAAATCTGAAATAGCAGGAGCATCTTGCTTCCTATAAACTCCAAATACCAGAAGCCTCTTGCTCCTTATAACTCCAAATACCAGCAGCTTTTGGATGCCAATGAACTTCAAATACCAGGAGCCTCTTGCTCTCTGTAACTTCAAATGCTTGGTGCCTCTTGCTCCCTATAAACTTCAAATACCGGGAACCTCCTCCTCCCTATAAACTTATATCAGCAGACTCTTATTCAAATACTGGGAATCTCTTGCTTTCTATTAACTTCAAATACCAGGAGCCTCTTGATTCCTATAAAAGTCAAATACCAGCAGCCTCTTGATCCCAGTAAACTTCAAATACCTAGAGCCTCTTACTCCTTATAAAATTCAAATACCGGGAGACTCTTGCTTTCTAAAAACTTCAAAAGGCAGGAGCATCTTCCTCACTATAAACTACAAATACCGGGAGCCTCTTGCTCCATATAACCGGCAAATACCGGGAGCCTCTTGCTCCATATAACCGGCAAATACCGGGAGCCTCTTGCTCTATATAACCAGCAAATACTAGGAGCCTTTGCTCCCTGTAATCTTCAAATACAAGAAGCCTCTTGCTCCCTACAACTTGAAATTCCGGGAGCCTCTTGCTCCCTATAAATTTCAAATGCCAGGAGCCACTTGCACTTTATAACTTCGAATGACAGATGCCTCGCACTCCCTGTAAACTTCAAATACCAGGAGCCGCTTTCTCCCAAATGCTTCAAATACTGGGGGCCTCTTGCTCCCTATATCTTCAAATACTACTGCCTCTTGTTGTCCATAAACATCAAATGCCAGGAGCCTCTTGCTCCCTATAACTTCAAATACCGGGAGCCTCTTGCTTTCTAAACTGTTCAAATAGTAGGAGCCACTTGTATCCTATGAACTTCAAATACGAGGAACCTCTTGCTCCCTATAAACCTCTCCTACTAGGAGCTTCTTTCTTCCTATAACTTCAAATACCGGGCGCCTTTTGCTCCCTATAAACTTCAAATACCAGAAGCCACTGGCTCCGTATAAACTTCAAATACAATGAGCATTTTCTCCCTATAAACTTCAAATACCAGGAGCCTCTTGCCCCCTATAAACCTCAAATACCAGGAGCCTCTTGCTCCCTATAACTTCATATACTGGGGGAATCTGGCTCACTATAACTTCAAATACCGGGGGCCTCCAGCTACCAATAAACTTCACATACCAGAACCCTCTTGCTACCTATAAACTCAAAATACCGAGAGACTCTTGCTTCCTATAAACCTCAAATACCCTGAGCCTCTTGCTCCCTATAAAATTCAAATACCAGGAACCCCTTGCTCCCTGTAACTTCAAGTAGCAGGAGACTCTTGCGCCCTGTATCTTCAAATACCAGGAGCCTCTTGTTCCCTATAAACTTCAAATACCGGGAGCCTCATGCTTCTTGTAAACGTCAACTACTGGAAGCCTCTTGCTTTCTATAATGTACAAACACCAGGAGCCTCTTGCTCCCTATAACGTTAAATACCGGGAACCTGTTGCTCCATTTAAACTTCAAATACCAGAAGCCTCTTGCTACCTTGAAACTTCAAATACCAGGACCCTCATCATAATTATAACTTCAAAGACCACGCGAATCTTGCTTCACGCAAACTTCAAACACCAGAAGCCTCTTGCTCTCTCTGTAAACTTCAACTACCGGCGGCTCCTGTTCCCTAGAAATTTCAAATACCAGGAGCGTCTTGATTCGAATACACTTCAAATACCGGAAACCTCTTGCCCCCAATAAAATTCAAATACCGGCTAGCCTTTTTCTCCCTATAAACACAAGTACCAGAAGGCTCTTGCTCCCGATAACTTCAAATACCAGGACCTTCTTGCTCCCCATAAACTCCAAATACCCGGAGCCTCTTGCTTCCGATTAAACTTCAAATATCGTGGACCTCTTGCTCCCTACAAGCTTCAAATACCGGAAGTTCTTGCTTCCTATAAACTACAAACACCAGGAGGCTCTTGCTCCCTTTAAACTTCAAAGACCAGGACCCTCATGCTTACTATAACTTCAAAGACCACGTGTATCTTACTTCACGCCAACTTCATTTACGAGAAGCCTCTTGCTCTCTGTTATCTTCAACTACCGGGGACCTCTTGCTCCCTAGAAACTTCAAATGACAGGGCCGCTTGGTCCCAATAAACTTCAAATACTGGAAGCCTCTTGCTCCCAATAAAATTCAAATGCCGGCTAGCTTCTTGCTCCCTATAAACTCAAATACCAGAAGGCTCTTGCTCCCGATAACTTTAAATACCGGGGGTCTCTTGCTCACTATAAACTTCAAATACCATAAACCTCTTGCTCCCTACAACTTCAAAGCTAAGCAGCCTCTTGTTCCTTATAAATTCCAATACCAGGCACCTCTTGATCCATACAAAATTCAATTACCAGGAGCCTCTTCCTCCCAATAAACTCAAATGCCACAAGGCTTTGCTCCCGATAACTTAAAATACCAGCAGCCAATTGCTCCCTATTAACTTCAAATACCGGAGCTATTGCTCTCTAAGAAATTCGAATACCGAGAGCCTCTTGCACCCTATAAAATTCAAATATTGGGAGCCTCTTGCTCTCTATAAACTTCAAATACCAGAAGCCTCTTGCTCCATAGAAACTTCAACTGCCAGGGGCCTCTTGCTCCCTGTAAACATCAAATACCGGGAGCGTCTTGCTCCCTCTAACTTCAAATACCGGGGACCGCGCACTACCCATAATCTTCAAATTCCAGGAGCCTCTTGCTCCCTACGAACTTCTATTACCAGGAGCCTCTTGTTCCCTATAACTTCAAATACCATGGACTTCTTGCTCATTATAAGCTTCCAAAACCAGGAGCCTCTTGCTCTCTACAAACCTCAAAACTAAGCAGCCTCTTGCTCCCTATAACTTCCAGTGCCAGGCGCCTCTTGCTCCATATAAATTTCAATTACTGGGAGCCTCTTCCTCCCTATATACTCAGATACCAGAAGGCTCTTGCTCCCGATAACTTCAAATACCAGGAACCTCTTACTCCCTATTAACTTCAAATACCGGGAGCCAATTCCTTCCTATAACATTCAAATACCGGGTGCCTTTTGCTCCCTATAACTTGCTCCGGCTACACCAGCCTACACGATGTGACTGTCTTTGGGTCATTCGGGTTACAGCAGCCCACACCATGTCTCTGACTGGGGGACACTCCGGGCTACACCAACTCGCACCATGTCACTGTAAGGGGGACACTCCGGATGTAAGGGGGACACTCCGGATTACACCAGCCCACACCATGTCACTGTCAGGGGGACACTCCGTGTTACACCAGTCCACAACATGTCAACATCAGGGGGACACTCCGTGCTGCACCATGTCAATTTACTGGATACTCTCCGGGATTCACCAGCCTACACAATATCACTCTCAGGGGGTCACTCCTGGCTACTCCAGATCGCACCATTTTACTGTCAGGGGGACCCTCCCGGCTACAACAGCCCACACCACGTCACTGTCAGGGGGACACTCCGTGCTACACCAGCCGACACCACGCCACTGTCAGGGGGACACTCCGTGCTACACCAGCCCACACCATGTCACGGTCAGGGAGACATTCCGGGCTATACCAGCCCACACCATGTCACTGTCATGGAGACATTCCGGACTATACCAGCCCACACCATGTCACTGTCAGGGGGAAACTCCGGGCTATACCAGCCCATGCCATGTCACTGTAAGGTGGACACTCCGGGCTATACCAGCCCACACCATGTCATTATTAGGGGGACACTCCGGGCTATACCAGCCCACACTATGTCATTATTAGGGGGACACTCCGGGCTATACCAGCCCATACCATGTCACTGTCAGGGGAAAACTCCGGGCTATATCAGCCCACACCATGTCACTGCCGAGGGGCACTATGTTGCTGTTAGACGGGGTCTCCAGCCCAAACCATCCCACACCACCTCAATGTCCGGCGAACACTCCTGACTATACCAACCACACCATATTGTTCTCAGGATATCTCTCGGTGGTACTGCATCCCACATGATCCCGCCATGCAGTGCCTTCTGTCAGTGGATTGACGAAGGTGAAGTTGTTATCTACCTGCTTGGTAATGTTCTCTCTGAGCTCAGTAACCCCCGTCATACACTTGTCCTTTACTGTGGTGCAAACCCCACCCTCTTTGCTGAGTATGTAGTCGACAGCATACCGGTTTTGCTGGGAAGATAGTAATTCTGAGAGTATGTCTTAACTCCTGCTTAGTCCAAACTGTCTCCTTGCCCAAGCAGCTGAGACCACAAATATAATAGTTTCAATGTTGATGGCTAACAATTCCTGCGGATGCACCACAGTAAACGGTACTGAGAAATATGTAACCCAAAAACTGAGCTTTACTGTTGCCCTAAGTCTTAGCACCCCTCGAATTCGCGCAGAATACAGATGAAGCTGAACGTTTGGGAGGGAAACCCCAACCCCCTTCCCAGGTAGTTGGTCAAGGAACAGTAGTTGGGAAAACTGTCTCCAAAACTACCACACAGTAGATGCCTATTTCATTAATATAAATAAAGTTAGTCGTTTTGTCTTGTCTGAAAACAAACATAGTATAGCTAATGGAGGGGTCTTCTCAATAAAAGCAGGCTTGTCTTTGTGACTACCCTGAAAGTACGGGTAGTTCATATCTACAAAATATGTTCGCCCTTGGCCCTGGGTGAAAGCTATTCAATAAAAATTGGTGGGTTTTTCAGTAAGAGATGTGATTATTGCCCATGACTAGTTCCTTCCAT
>NC_057719.1:94159687-94194212 GCF_004010195.1 Chiloscyllium plagiosum | reverse complement strand
ACCCCCACTCCGGCCTATCACCCTCACCTTAACCTCCTCCCACGCATCGCATTTCCAACGCCCCTCCCCCAAGTCCCTCCTCCCTACCTTTTATCTTAGCCCGCTTGGCACACTTTCCTCATTCCTGAAGAAGGGCTTATGCCCGTAACGTCGATTCCCCTGCTCCTTGGATGCTGCCTAACCTGCTGCGCTTTTCCAGCAACACATTTTCCGCTCTGATCTCCAGCATCTGCAGTCCTCACTTTCTCCAAAAAGTTCAGCTTGTTGGGTAGAAAAGGGTATCTCAAAAGAATCTGATTCCAGGACAAAACCACGGTCATCAATTGCATGAGAAGCGAGTGCCTATGTGGTCAGTAGAAGAACTACCATCAGTGAACATATTGATGCCAGTGTCTGTGATTGAGGCCTGGGAAAGAACTGGACGAATGTGGATGTCCTTATTGATGAGGAGAATTCAGTCATGATCTGGAGTGGATAAGATCGATGGGTAATGTGCAAGGAAATAGGCAGGATTAATGGTGATACAATACCTACAGGTCAGCCGGGGGTTGTTGAGGAGGTACATCTCATAACGGTTTTGGCGAGCCCCAGTCAAATGTTGAGTTTGTAATTGTCTCAACTGGGCGATCACCGCATTGGAACTGTAGACGACAATATCCTGCTGAAGTGTAAGGGTTTCTGTGGACTGTGATTTAAGTTAAATAGCAGTAAGGATCGGACTACAACGGGGATATCCTAAGGCAACAGAGTCAAGTTTAGTAGAGAAATAGGTAACCGGGTGGTGGCGATCTCCATGTAGTTGAGTGAGAACTGAGGAAGCACAGTCATCCAGAATAGTGCAGTAAAGTTGGAACGGTCTGTCATACAGCGGTCATCCCAGAGCTGGAGCTTGTGACAAGGGATGTTTAAGTTCGTAGAAGGCTTTCCTTGCCTCTGAGGAGAGTTCGAAGGTACCTTCATAGGGAGCAAAGGGTTTCACCATCTGAACGAGGAGGGCAGCGTTAGGGATCCATTGTCGGCAGAATTTGACCATGCCCAGCCACGGACGAACCTGTTTCACCGTTATTGGGACCGGGAAGTTGACGATAGGAGTAATAAGGCTCTGCTCAATTGAGCGTGAAACAACTGACAGTATGAAACCTAGAAACTATACCTGGCGCTGTACAATTGAGACTTTTTTGGGAGAGACAACATAGCTCAGGCGTTTCAGAGGAGGACAACATCGGAGTGGTCAGATTCTTCGCCTAGACTGGCAACAAGGAGCTCGGCTCCATACTGGCTCAGTGCAGACTCATCTGTGAGGATGAGAGACCGCAATTGTTTCTGTAAAGCCCGAGGGAAAAGGGTCGGAGAATGTATGAAACCCTGAGGGACGAGTCCACATCAACTGCTGGCCATTAAAAGTAAAGACAAATAGGTGCTGACTGTCTTCATGAAGAGGCAGAGAGAAAAAGAAGCATGTTGCAGGTCGACAACAGTGAAACATTTAGCGTCTGGTGGCACCAAGGCCACAACCTCAGCTGGATTTGGGGCCAGGGCATGATCAAGCTGTGCAATAGCATTGATAGCTCTTAAATCTTGAACCAGTCAATACTGGTCTGGCGTGCAAAATTTTTGGAAAACACCCTAGAGTCCCGACTCCTTTTTTTTCAATTCGCAATGTATTATCATCAGGACCTTTTCGGGCTGCACTTGGACGATAGAGAGCTAGGGTTCGAATCAACCACGTTTGAGTGTGAGGAAAATCAAATGGAGAAAATACTCACGTCTAGCTGGCCAATTTCTCTACACTCAATAGTGGAGGTCTGAAGGCTCTATACTGTTGCCTGCAATCTGTCCATACCGAATCCGAGTCACGACACCAGATAAAGATCTGGACTTTGTTGAAACTTTATTGCTGGAACAGCACAGCAGGTCAGGCAGCATCCAGGGAACAGGAGATTCGACGTTTCGGGCACTATACTGTTGCCTGCAATCTGTCCATACCGAATCCGAGTCACGACACCAGATAAAGATCTGGACCCCCGGCAACGTCTCTCTCTTCTGCGATCGGTCAATAAACACTTGTAATTGGTCTGGCTGTTAAGAATGCATTCTTTATTTTTCATACAGCCGAGTACAGAGCGTGCAGAAACACAAGAGGTTATAAATTCCGTGTTCCTTTGTGTAACTGTGTACAAAGCTGAAAACAAAAACTTCTTAAAATACTTTTGTTAATGAAAGGTACAGGCCATGATCGAATAGTACATTCAGATAATTGCCAATCAATACTCGATATTGTTTTATGTGACAGTTCCTTGGTCCAATGATATTTCCTGGGAATCAACTTTATTTTCCAACACTCAGGCCATTCTTGTATCACCAACCGAGCCATTGCACCTGCACCCAAAGGTCGGCTAAAACTGTCTTATCTAGCTGAGTTATTTCTATGCTTTAAGTGGCGCATTGTCTGCTAATCAATACTGAAGCAGACTGTGGTTAGTCACTTATATTGAATTAGCACTCAGTAACATAAAAGTCATTTTCTGCGGCTTTACAGAGTTGTCAGTTTGCAGCCTAGAAGCCATTTTGCCGTGTTATTTGCACCGAGAAACCATCTTGTTGCCACATACGTTATGAAGAGCAGCTGTTAACTGGTTGCCGCTGACTACAACTGGTCACCTCAGCCTGTATTCAGATGTTAGATCATCACCTGCTCCTCAGCAACAGGCTCAAGATGCTGAATGGCCTCCTCCTATCCATCTGTAATAGTTCAGAGACATTAAATGACACAGAAACCCATGGATTATGAATGGCTGGTAAACTGTACCGAATGAAGGACCGTCCCTTCTCAGTTACAGAAATACAAACAACACAATGTACTCCAGGTACCCTCACAGTAACACCTCATACAGCTTCAGTAACACTTCTCTCTTTTTTGAGTAGTTCCCTTTGCAAAACATACCAACATTCCATCTTTCCACCTCTTCATGTGGGAATAGGCTAGTGTGGGATGAATGGCCTTCCTATCCAACTGTAACAAGCACATTGGGAGAGAATTGCTTCTCCCGTTCCTGAGTAGTGTCGCAATGCTTTGTCTCAAAGTTATGAAAGGATTTGATAACTGGGCACTTTTACCCAGGAGTAGCCTCACATAACGTCATTTGGCAATAAATATCGTACCTCTGTTTAAAGTTTCTAGAAATTTCACCACCAGTCATTTTTTGCAGCTGCCTTGTTATTTTATCCCTGTCTCCTTTTATAAACACGGTGGGGCATATACAACCCTGCAGTGTTCCAGAAATACCCCCACATGCAATGAAAAACGATTTAATAAATTGAAAGATTTATGGTTCATCCATCAGTAATGCTCGTCCTTTCATGCAGACTGAGTAAATGCTCACGTTTATTGTGATATGAAAAGGGATGTAACAAAGGGGTTAACTGAGCCTGTTTGTTCAGAGACTGTGATTAATGCCAATCTCCATGGATTCTAATTATCCCAGTGGAGAGTTCCCATCTTTTAATGATAAATGAGCTCCGTTCAATGTGTTATTCTATTGTATGAGTGGGAGCATCACCGACAACACTAACAGAGATCAGCACCTCCAGAGAGAAGGGGAAAAGACATCAGTATCGAAGAACATTAGGCTGGAATGTTCCAACAATGGATCAGGATCTGCGAACATTAGACTGGAATTTATCCAATTTTTTTCTGTTCTTTCCACATATTATGATCAGTTGTCATTATCATGGCGGATCTATTTTGCTCTTTGCATTATTCAATACTTTTATTATCCTCTCCTGTCTATCGTTGGTCTCCCTGGTAAGTCTCACTTTCCAGATTTTTTTTTATATATGAACCAGTTATGACTGCATTACTGTTCTTTCATATAGTATTCACTCCCGGTGACCATTATTGTTCCTGTTGAGACTCTGAATCCAGATATTCAATCTGCAGACTACTACTAAGTGCATCAGGGAACTTGTTCATTTACTCTCTCCCTCCTTGATCCTAGCAGTGTTACTCATGGGTCTCTATGTTAACCTATTGAGTTTCAGCCGTGGACCATTGCCTCACTGCCCTTGTTACTTAAATATTGGTAGCATGGGCGTCACTGCCTTCTGTTACGGTGACAAACTCCCATTTCCTTGATCTGACTCCATACCATCCTTATCCAAGAGCCTTTTAAAATACATTTGTGGGGCTTAGGCATCGCTGGCTGCCCAGCATTGATAGACCATCCTGATTTGCATTTCAGAAGGTGGTGATGAGTTGCCTTCTTCAATCGCTGCAGTGAAATTGCTGTGGGTTGACGCATAATGCAGGTCGGGAGAGAATTTCAGGATTTTGACTCAACGACGGTGAAGGAACGGCTGTAGTGCCAGAACATTGTAGGAGAGCAAATGTTGTCCTCGTGTTCAAGAAGGGGAGTAGGTATAACCCTGGCAATTATAAACTAGTGAGCGTTACTTCAGTTGTGAATAGAGTATTGGGAAAGGTTACAAGGGATAGGATTTATAAAAATCACGAGAGGAATAAGTTGATTAGGGATAGTCAACACGGTTTTGTGAAGTGTACGTTGTGCCTCACAAACCTTATTGAGTTATTTGAGAAGGTGACGAAACAGGTGGATGAGGGTAAAATGGCTGATGTGATGTATATGAATTTCAGTAAGGCGTTTGATAAGGTTCCCCACGGGAGGCTAGTGCACAAAAGGCAGAGGCATGGGAATGAGGGTGTTTTAGCGGTTTGGATCAGAAATTGGCCATTTAAAAGAAGACAGAGAGTGGAGGTTGACGGGAAATGTTCATCCTGGAGTTCAGTTACTAGTGGTGAACTGAAAGAAACTGATTTGGGGCCACTGCTGCTTTTCGTATTAATAGAAGACCGAGATGAGGGCGTAGGAGGATGGCTTAGTAAATTTGCAGATGACACTAAGGCCTTGGAGTTGTGTATCGTGCCGAAAGATGTTGGAGGTTACACAGGGACATAGATAAGATGCGCAACTGGGCTTAGAAGTTACAAATGGAGTTTAATATGTAAAAGTGTGGGGTATTGCACTTGAGAAGGAGCAACAGGAATAAAAGGTACTGAGCTAATGGGAAGATTCATGGTTATGAGGATGACCAGGTAGATCTCAATATCTATGTACATAGATCCATATAAGCTACCAGCCTGGTTGATAGGATTTTTAAGAAGGGAGAGGTGGGGGTGGAATTCAAGGCGGTGGCGATTCAGTAGGCATAACTTGCTGAGCTCTGCACCAGAACCCAGAAAAAATGGGACTCTCACTTTCCCTTTATCACACATTGTGGACGATATCATTAGTTTTTGACGCCCAGGATTGCTGTGTGTGAGTTTAAAATTGTTAGAAAAATGACTAAAGGCAAGGGACTGCGAGGATTGCAACAAGCAGGGCACTCCCCTGCAGCAAGGGACACGTCTGCGGCTGCATCATCGACCTCTGCGACGGCTCCCAAAGACTCAGCTGTGGAGCACAGCCTGGCCTTGGAGTTTGTGAAACTCTGACAGAAGATGGATTCAGCGATGGAGGAGACCCGGGCCAGGCTTGAACCGATCTCAGTCATGCTGCAGAAACATGGCCAGGAGATCCAGTCTCTCAGGCAGCACATCATGGAGGTGGAGCAACGGACTGCAGCCTCTGAAACCGTGATGGAATCCTTGGCGTGTCAGGTCCAGGCCCTCCAACAGCAGGTATGGGCTTTGAAAGAGCAGGTCCATGACCTCGGCATTTATCGAAGCTGGGAGTTGGATCAGGCCGGCTTCTGGTGAGTGGGCCCACCGGTCGTAGTGTAGAGGCCCGAAATGGACCAGCGCCCCCATCTGGTCCTAGTGTGACTCCAGCAGTTACAGAGATAAGCAAATGGTGCTGGAAGCTTCTCGAACAATGAGGAAGGAGCCACAGGCTCTGAGAAACAAAGGATCCCCAATCATGCTTTTCCAAGACATTTCTGCGATCGTGATTCTCAAAAGGAAGGCCTTTGATGAGTTAAAAAGGCGGCAAGGGACTTGAATATCCAGTACTCTGTAAGATATTACATTTCAGTGTTTAATTTTGACTCACCATAAAAGGCTAAGGATTTCCTGGACACTTTATAATAGACGGGCTGGCTCAAATAATATGGGCAGTGTTAGAAACGAAAATCGCTTCTCAATAATCGCTCTAGACAAATTCAGGAAAACAAAGTTTTATTAACAAGTTTATAAGATGCTGTCTTGGATTGGAGGAAAGCTTCAGCTGGAAGGAGCCATGAAGGGGTTAGTGGGTAGTATGAGTGTGGGGAAGGGGGCAAAGTACACTTTCATTTGTGTTCGACGTTGGTCTGTTGTAGAAGTAGATGCTAGAAGTTTTGATTTGGTACTTTTGGAAATTGCATTTTTAAATTTATACCAAGGTTCGCTGATTTCCTTCGACACACTATGAGTGGGATTCTTCCTCCCAATGGGTCACGTACTATTTTCGACGGTTATGTCTAACCATTCAGTTCAATGGTGCGCCTGCAATGCTCAGGGGAGTCAATCACCAATTAAGAGTAAAAAGATGCTTTAAGCCTGAGAAAAAAGTGCATTGGATGTCGCCTTGCTGCAAGAAACACATCGAACCAGTAAGGAGCACTTCAAGTTACAGCAGGGAGTGTTAGGACGTGTGTTTTTTTCTCATCCTTTAATTTGAAAAGCAGAGGGGTTACTAACTCATCAATAAGAATCTTCCATTTCAACTGTGAAACTAAATTAAGGATGAATATGGGCGGTTTATGCTTCTTAAAGTTTTAATACATGGAGATTTTTAATGTATGGGATTTTCAATGTATGCTGCCCCCGGCACATTTCCTAATTTTTTTTAAAAGATGGGCTTTTCAGGTTGATAGCCCGTGGGGCACATCATACAGTAATAGGGGAAGACCTTAACCGACATATTAACCCCGAAGTGGACAGGATGCCTCGAGGGCTTGCTAGTATGTCCCTGGTGAGCCTGAACAAGGAGTTGGGGTTGGTGGGTGTAGAGAGCTGCATTCACCCCGAGGGGAGAGACATCACCTTTTTCTGGCAGCCACGTCAGTGCTATATCGGGATTGACATGGTTTTTGCCCTGTCGAGCTTTTTGAACTCAGTGCTGTCCTACAGAATTGGGAACATAGCCATTTCTGATCATGTGACAGTGTACATGGAGATTAAGGCCGGTGGCGATGGGACAGGCTCGCAGCACTGGTGCATGGCTCCTTTCCTCCTGAAGGATAGTAAGTTTGTTAAGCATTTTCCACGGGAATTTTAAAAATTTGGGACATTAGTTTGGGTTCTGCCACTAATCCATCGGTGCTCTGGGAGTCTGCCAAGGCCTATGCAAGGCGTTTGATTATTTGTTACTCGGTGACTCAGAAACAGCAGAGAGGAGAGCAGCAGCGTATTCTCGAGGCTCGGCTGAAGGCAGCTGAGACACCATATTTTGACAGACCGTAAATTGCAGGGGATTGCAGCCCTCAGGGCTACTTTGAATGCTGCGCTCACCCAGACAACAAAACAGCAGTTATTTGAGTGTGGTGATAAACCAGGTAGTATGTAGCGTAGCTGGCCAGAAAGAAGAATTTCCCCCAATCTATCACATCCATCAAAAAAGCTTAACGCAGCAATTTGTAAGTTCTACAATGAGCTGTACTGGTCAGAGGGCTGTGAAGATGGGCTGGTGAAGATTTAAGACCCTGGACGTTCTAGATGGAACTTCAGAGCAGTCGGCTTTTTCGAATGCCCCTCTGACAATCCAAGAGATCCAGAAGACGGTGAGGCAGCTCCAGAGTGGTAATGTGCCCAGCATAAACGGATTTCAAAGTGAGTTTGACAAGGCATTGATAAACATGTTGGCCAAGACACTATTGGATATGTACAACTACTCGTACTGTCAGGCTGCCTCCCATCGTCTCTGTGAGCAACAAATATTTCTCTTATTCTCAAGAAAGTGTAAACCCCAGAGGATTGTACTTCATAAGGCCTACATCATCAATGAACGTGGATTTTAAAATTCTGCCGGAAATGCTGGCGTTTAGGTTGGAGAATGTTTTGCCCTTCATTGTAAATGAGGACCAGACAGGTTTCATTAAGGGTCATGGGTCTACTAATAATATTATAAGAGTATTAATATGATTCAGGTATGCCAGCAAGGATAGATTCCAGGCTTGGTGGCCTCCCTGAATGCAGAAAAAGCGTTTGACCAGGTGAAGTGGCCCTACCTCTTTAATGTCCTGGAAAGGTTTGGATTTGGAGTGGTCTTTGCCAGGTGAGTGATATAAAGCAGCGGTCTCACTAACGGTATAAAATCTGACAATTTTAGTATCAGTACAGGCAGTCTACAAGATGCCCTATTTCACCATTATTATTTACATTGGCGATTGAGCCGTTGGCAGAGGCCATCGGGAGGGACCCCAACTCAATTGCCCTGGAGGTAGGGTCAGACAGGCATAAGATCGCCCTTAATGGGATGCCATTCTTGTCTTTTTAAATGATTTGATGGTACCTGTGCCCCATTTAATACAAGTGATCAATATGTTTGGTTTGTTTTTGGGGGATAAACTTAATTTTATGAAGTCTGAGGCCGTGGCTGTGGGGGGCCTTAGGAGAATATCCAATCTTGGGGATGGAACTAGTTTTCATTTCTGGTGGTCACAGGAAGCTTTCTTGTATTTAGGCATTCTTACCATCCTGGCCTTCGATCAATCAGATATAGCGAACTTTGTGCAATTGTTAGAGAAGATAAGACAGGATCTTCAGCGCTGGGAGGATCATCCAATGTTCTGATGGCGTAGAATAGCTCTGGTCAAAATGAATGTTCTTCCTCGTTTATTATATCCCATGCAAATACTCCCTTTGATGCAGCCGAAGTTAGTGCGACAGAGGTTTTACAGTTGGCTTGGAAAATTCATCTGGCATCATAGGTGGCCTCCTAAGCTGGACAAATTGCAGCTGCCACAGGGGTTGAGTGGTTTGGATTGTTCCGATTTAAAGAAATATCAATTGAGTTCCTTACTATCCTATATGGTTGATTGGGCTTGCAGGATGCGCGGTCATTCTGGCTAGCCATCAAGGCCTCCCAGGCAAAATGCCCATTCATCAATCTGTTGTCGATGGACAAGAAGAGGACTGTTATGGACAATTGCAGAAATCCGATTGTCCTTAACATGGGTTAGAGCGTGGAGAATTATACAACAAGGTGAGGGCAATTTACGAAACACTTATCCTTTTACTCCCATAGTAGGAATGTCAGGATTCCAGTCGGGTGTCGATGAACTCTTGCGTTAAGCTCTGGAAGTCTAGAGGAGTCTCTTATTTGGGAGCTTTATTTGAGGAGGAGATTATGATGTTTTTCAAGCATCTGACGCAGATATATGAGCTATGTAGGAGGAACCTCTTTTGTTAATTTTAGATTAGGGACTTTATACAAAAATGACTACATTGATGGTTAAACTCTATAAGTTGGACATGGAAAGCAGAGTGCTTCGGTCCCCCAGCGCTCTCTCAGTCAGCACTCTCTATCCTTTGTTAGGAGGTAATGTCTCGAAGGACATTGACCAGCTGAACAGAATCTGGACTTAAGAATTGGGGGTGGAGATCTTGTCAGAGGCATGGGAGGATATTTGAGAGAATGTAAGGATGATTTTGAGTTGTTATAGGACGCAGGCTATGCAATTGAAGGTACTCCACATGGCTCAGTTAGCAATGGAGTGGCTTGCAGAATTTAAGGCGTGAGTGTCCACAATGTGCCCCGAATGTAAAATAGATGTTGGCAATCTTCACTCGTTGCTTGTGGTCATGCCACAAGCTTCCTCTGTGTTCGGGCGTTGCAGCGACTCTTTTCGAAGGGGTCTTGTGAAATGAGGTCAAGGTATGTCCGCTCTCCCTTCTCGTGAGTTCGCCAAATCTACATTATTTGGAAATGAATGGGAAGAAACTGTTTAATGTTCTTTCTTTCTGTGCGAGAAAGAACATTCGAATGAGCTGGGAGTCAGAAAATTGCCAGAGACTCTCAGGGTGGTGTAGATTAGTTATGGAGCATATCCCCCCCAGACTTCTTTACAGGTACGGTGCACCAGAAAACGGAACTGATTTATAGAATGTCTTGAATATTCTAAACTACATAGACGCAGACTTATCTGTTACATTGGTGAGGGCTGTTGAGTGGTCATGAGTGCTGTGGCTGGCGGTCCAGGGACCGCTGGGAGGAAAAATTCCAAACAGATACGGGTATACCAACTGACGCTCCCTGTCATGGGGAGCTTTGGTGGGACTACGCTAAGAGTGGTAACAATTGAATGTAATTTAATTTACCTTGGTTCAACTTAATTTAATTTAGTTTTTCTTTTTAGATATTCATTGAATTGTAGTTTCATTTTGTTTGTCTCCTCAGTGGTTTCTGGAGAAGAGTAGAAGTTTGTTTACTGTTATTGTTGTTATAGTATAAGATTGTTATACAGTTTTGTAGTGATTTTGTAACTTTGTCAAAAATGTAAAATCTTGTTTCTCAATAAACATATTTACAAAAAAAGGAAGGCATATGCTGTTTTGGCTTTTATTTTTAAAGGGATTGCGTTTCCGGGCCACAAGGTCATGCTGCAGCTGTACAAAACCCTGGTGTTGCTGCAGTTAGAATAATGTGTACAGTTCTGATTACTGTATTATGGGAAGGATGCGAAAGCTTAGGAAAGTGTTCACAGGAGATTTGCAAGGGTGTTGCCTTGTTTAGAGGAAAGGTCTTACGAGGAAAGGCTGAGGGACTTGAGACTGTTTTCCTGAGACGTAGGTTGAGAGGTAACTTCATTGAGACATATAAGATAATCAGAGGATTAGATGGTGAGAGCCTTTTCTCTCATTCAGTGATGGCCAGCAAGAAGGGAAATAGCTTTAAATTCAAGGTGGTTGAGATAGGACAGATGTCAGAGGTAGTTTCTTAATTCAGAGAGTAGTAGGGGCATGGGACGCATGTTTTAAAAAAATTCTCAAGGTCAGGTTCGTAGGAGAGTAGTCTGACACAGAACAAACGACCAAGAGGCGTGCAACAGTAGTGGAGTTGACAAACTTAAGGGCATATAAATGGTCATTGGGTGAACATGGATGAAAATTGAATAGTGTCGGTTCTATGGGCTTCAGTTTGGTTGCCCAGTTCAGTACAATATCAAAGGCCAAAGCGCTGGAATGTTCTATGCTCGATGTTCAGGTCATTTGGCACAGCAAATCCACACCGATTCTCCAAAAAGTAACCCATCCAGACACAATCACTGACCCTGTTACTTTGCGTTAACTCCTGACTAAAACCAAAACCTACACATCAATGAACAGCATCGGCAATATAACATGGATAATACACCTAATCTGCATATCTTTGGGATGTGGGAAGAAACCAAAGCAACAGGAGTAAACCCATGCAGAAAGAGGGAGAATGTGCACAGGGAGATTGTTGGGGTTACAGTCGGCATGTGACAGTTGTTAGCCATTTTTCTTCTGGTGTTGAATTCTGTTGGCTTTGTGTAATAGTGGCTCTTTCAGTTACTAAGATTTTTCTAGTTAACGAGGAAATTACTTTGTGGATTTTACAAAAGGTGAGCAAGGCAAATCTGTTGTAATTGGCAATCAAGCTGAGGTTGGGTTTTGTTTGTGTTAAAAAAGAGGTAATTACAGCAATAGCTCAGCATTTAAATTTGGTGGAAACACAATCAGAATCTTGGAAATGGCTAGAGTTCAATTGTAGATGAGGAACTTGAGCATGAAAAGGAATTGAAACAGTTTGAATTTTGGGTAAAAGAAAAGGAGAGGAAGAAGAAAGAGACAAAAAGAGAGAAGAAAAACAGGAGGAGAGAGTTTCAATTTCAAGGAGAAAAGGTAATTTGTGACACGTTAGCAGGATTTTGATAAAGAAAGGTGAAGGCGTTCTGTGGCCACGGACTGAAATAGAACGTAGTTGTGAACATTTGCATGCTTAGTATCAATGTAATGTATATGTATTTCGTCCTCTTAAAAAAAAGAGTAAGAATAAGGTGCTTAAAATGAAGCCACCTTTGTATATTGATGGTTCATTTTGTTTAAATGGTAGGTGTGACGATACTGTCACTTTGAAAATATTATTTCTCTTGGATTTTTTTCTTTGAAGACAAGCCTTAAAGGCAGAGATGCCAAATTGACGCCAAGAAATGGTTTAATTACATAACTTAGGAGACCTTTAGGTTCTACTAAAACGGTGGGAACAATGGAAGGACGGCGGCCAGCTCTCACAGGCCAGGTTTTCTTGTTTTGATTTTAGCTGCAGCATTCAGAAACTGCTGGGGATCTGAAAAGGGTTGGAAGATCAATAAATGATCCCTAGCTGCTTTTCTCTCTGAGATCTCTGTTGGTGTTGTTTCCTCCTGGATTGGAAAACTGCATGTAAGAATCTGTATTTGAATTTACCTTTGTACCAAGCAGTGTTTACCAAGAAGGTACGAAGTCTACTGTTTGTGCAAGTGTTGCAACATACAAGCGATACAACATTGTTCTTTTCTTTGATTGTATTTTAACTAAAGCATTTGAATAGATTATATTTTGCTTCATGTCAAGTGGTTTGAACAGTCACAACATACCTGAAACACACAGTTCACATTTAGGGTTAAAATAAGGAAACATTTGTGTCTAAGCGGCCTTAAAATATTTTGTGGAGGGTCTGCTCTGGTGCACAACACGTGTAGCTGAAAGACTTCTGACTGACTCCTGTTATTAAAAAGTTCGTGGAGATTCTGGGGATGATTTGCTAGAGGTTGTGCTGTGAGCTGCCTCAGACATTCAGGGAGACCTGAGGATTTGGTGACCCAACTCTGGATGGTGCATGGGGACTGTAGTTACAGCCTCTGAGCCTGCAACATGAACAACAAATGGAGCAGAGGCTGCAGAGAGGGGAAGCTCTGAAACCAGGGAGTGCGTGTGTTGGGGTAAAGGGATCTATTGTATCCACCCCGGGTTTTCCAGTAACAGCTTCCCAAGTTCCACTTAATAAAGGACCAGATTGTGAGGGGACACTAATTGAACAAGAAGCTGGTCACAGAGATGTGTCACCTCCTTCAACACGACCTGCAGCTTCACGCCAGGGGAAGGACGGTGCTGCTGGTGGCTGTTAGGGTCACAGTTTAATACAGCTTCTATGTTCTGGAACTTTCAGGCAGGAATGGTTGGCATATCCATCATCTCCCAGTATGTTGACGTTAACGTCACCATTTGGAGACGGAGGATATATGCATTGGATGAAGTGAATGCAACGTTTTCTCCCTCAGCAGGGAGCTGCCTGGTATATCCTTGCTTTCCCAATATCCTTGGGTTCCCGATGATTTACTTGCCTCTGCGGCTCCCCATGTCAATGGAGAGATGTAGAAGAATTGAAGGAACTCTCACCCCATTAATGTTACAGTGTGCCCATGCACAGGACATCATGTTGGTGAATACCCACTGTCCTGGCAGCAGTCACGGCCTCTTAATTCAGGAGCAGGCAGTCATTCCCATCGTCGTCGGGTCTCCACATTGAAATAAATGAATGTATCTTGGATAAAGGACATCCCCTTGATACACGTTTCAAAACACCGTCCCCACAGCCAACCAACCACATCAAAATATTCCATGTGTACTGAGAGCAATGGGCCACTTGGAGTGTCAGGGAACAAACCACCAGGGAGATGGAGCAAAACTTCCCATGTCTGAACGGGTCTGAGTGAAACCCCCCAGTACACAGTATAACCATGTCCTATGAGCTCTCTCCATTTCAGTAACATACTGCGTTCCATTCTTCCTGTAAATGAGATGACAGGTTGTATCATGTTATTTTCCACCTGCTAAACATTTTTCCATTGACTTTACCTGTCTATATCTATTTGCAGACTCATCACTCTCTCTCAATCATTTACTGTTTTGCTGATCACAGAGACATTACCAAATGTAGTTACAGTACATCTGTTCCATCCTCTTGATTATTGATATAGAATATAAACAGTTGAGGATCCAGCGCTGGTCGCTATGTGCTACCACTGGTTACATTCTGTCAAACTGATTAAGGCTGATCATATCTGGAGTGCCTGTTTCCTGTTTGATAACCCGTCCTCCCCCATTCCTGTGTAACGCAGTCGAAGGGCTGAAAAAGAACGAGTAGCATCAGTTGGTAATTAAGCATATCGAGCCTGCTCCACCATTGAATACAATCATGGCTGATATCATCTCTGCTCTGCCATTGAACACAATCATGGCTGATGTGATCTTGAACTCAGCTCCACTTTACTGCCTGCTCTCCATCCTGAAACTCTTGTCTCTTGTTGTAGATTGTGCCACATGAAAAAAACTATCCACTCCACATCTACAATGCCAATTAATTTTAACCTTTAACAGACCTCAATGAGATCTCCTTTCATTCTCACAAACTCGAGAGTATAGGCCTGAACTGCTCAATCTCTCTTTATGAGACAGACGCCTCATCTCTGGAATCAATCTAATGAACCTCTTTGGAATTGTCTGCAATGCAAATGCATCCTTCCGCAAGTCAGGGCACGCAAACTGTACTCCAGTTGCAGCCTCATTAATGCCTTACATAGCTACAGCAACACTCCCTACCTTTCTACTCTATCCTTTTACAAAGAAACACTGAAAGCACGCTTGACTTTCCCATTGCCTGCTGTACCTGCAAGCAGAATTTCTGTGATATGCACACGGACACCCAGATTACTCTGCAACTAAGCATTCTGAAGTTTCTCTCCATTTAGATAATAATTTGTCTTTCTTTTACTTTAGCCAACTTGAAGAACCCATATTTATCAACTTTAATTTTCATTGCCAAACGTTGGCCCGTTCACCCAGCCTATCCATATTCATTTTTTTTTATCTCTTCCATCTTCCTTCTGAAGTAATTCCCCACCGATGTTAGTGTCATCTGAACATGTGGCTGTAGTATTTTCTGTCCCCTCAACCGAGTAATAATATCAATGACAAATAGTTGAGGCCTGAGAACTGAAATCTATGGCACCCCAAAAGTTGCATTTGCCAAAAGAAAATGACACATGTATTCCATCTGATTGCATTTTGTTGGTGAACCAATCCTCTATCCAAGCTAATAATGTACTCTTAAACCCATGTTATCTGATCTTACCACTTACTCTTTTGAGAAGCGACGTATCAAATGCCTTCTGTAAGACCAGATATATTCCATCTCCAGGATTCCCACTATACACCTTGTTTGTCACATCTTTAGGTAACTCAAGCAAACAATTCAAACATGATTTATCTTTTGTAAAATCTTTTGTTGACTCTGACGGATTGTGGTTTAACTTTGCAAATGTCCTGAACAATAGATTCTAACAATTTGCCTTCAATGACAACAGTTTTATCGTTACATATTGCGGTTATTATAAGTTCTTCCCTTTCGAAAACCTTCACCCTTTCTTTGAATTCCTGTTTAACAGGCACAAGGCTTTAAGAGATCTGCTCCAATTGTTGTGTAAGAGCCATGTGTGGCTGAATGGATTCATCATCCTGCTGGTGTACAATATCGATGGACTGATGTCTTTCTGGTGTTCCAGGTTGTCATCTCCAAGGCCAGAATGACCTTCTCATGTTGATGTGTTAGAGCATTGGGGGATTACGGAATCTTCCTTTTCCTGTGTAACAGCTCGACGGGCTGATGGATCTCCTCATGTTCCTCCATAACAGGCTGGAGAAACTGAACGTTCTCCTCATGTATCACTGAGATTGGAACAACAGAGTGATTGGTCATTTCCTGGTCCCTTACAACAGACACGTGTCTGAATTGTCTCCATTGCTTTCTCATAAAATGAGTCTCAGATAGTTTGCATTCTTATCCAATTTACTTCCAACAGGCTCAGTGGGGCTGAATGTCCTCCTGTTATTCCAGTTTAACGATCTCCACTCACTCTGTGGCCCCTTCCAGTTCCTGTGTTTCAGACTTAACGGGGCTGAATGAACTGGTCCTGTTGTTGAGTAATAGGATACTTGTGCGACATGGCCTAATCTTGACCCAGTGTTATCGATTAGGGGGCATGATTGGGCTCCTCCGGTCAGTGTATATCAGGTTCCAGGGTATGAAGTGCCTCGTCCTGTTCTGGTGTAACAGAGTCTAAAGCCTGAATATCCTTCTACTGTTCCTGTGTAACAGTTGGAGAAGTGGAACAGATTTCTCTGCTGTTTAATTGGTTTTTGTTGCTGAATCTTTCCGGTGTTCGATGTAAAAATAAGATCATCTTTCATTCTGAAAAACTCGAATGGATATTGGATCAATCTGATCATCCTTGCCTTGTAAGCTAATACCTTCGTCGCTGGAATCAGATGAGGGAACCATTTCAGAACAGCTTCCAATATAGCAATATCCTTTCCTCAGTGAGGAGATTAAATCTGTACACGCTACTCCAGACGTGATCTCACTAAGATCCTTTACAGCAGCAGCAACACTTTACCAGCTTGCTGTAAAGTTCCCAGCCAGGTTGGAACAGTCTCAGCTGTCTGGGGGAACACGCAGCATTGTTGAAAGATCATTATCCTTTTCTACTCCACTAAAATATCTGGAGAAAATATCAAAATAACGCTTGAGATCATAAATGATGTGGCGATATGATCTCTATCATTAATCTCCCCAGAGCCCATGTCGGTCAGATTCCACAGAAGCTGTTCAGGTGAAACGTAAAGAAAACAGCAAACACCAAACATTGAAAGGAGTTATATATCAAAGTGAAAGCTGCAATACAAATGTTGGGCATGTTATAAAACAGGAAATGAGATAAAAACGTTTGTGGGTACCACAGTAATAATGCACTGTTTAAGTAATATCTGAACTGCGTTAACCCAACTGAATGCAAGTGCTAGGAAAAAATGGATTTCATGAACACTTGTGAGATGGCTTGCACTAACATTATTTCGAGCACCGAGCTCGAGATCAGGTTATTTAGAAATTGGTGTTGGATGATCAGAAGAGCTAATTGAAAACTTTGCTGTAAACGACTTTTTGAGAATAGTGACCACAATGTATTGGTTTTCTTTTATGCTGTTTGAGAACATGACAGTTTGTTTTGAAGTAACTGTTATAAATCTGATTCTTGCTAGCCATGAAGGTGTGAAGAGAAAGTGGGGACTGCAAGATGCTGGAAAGGCATAGGAAGTCAGGCAGCATACGAGGAGCAGGAGAATCGACGTTTCATGCAAAAGCCATTAATCAGGAATGAGGCTTGTGGCCCAAGGATACCGAGAGATAAATGAGAAGGGGGTGTGGCAAGGGGGAGATAGCTGGGAATGCGATAGGTAGATGAAAACGGGGTTGAACGTGATAGGTGATGAAGGGAGACAGAACGCCTCATCTACTGCATCCATTAAACCCGATGTGGTCTTCCCTACATTGACAAGACAGGACGTCAACTTATGAGTCATTTCGGAGAACACCTCTGGTATTGCCATATTGGCCACACTGGTTGCTCTTGGAAGCGAGAAAGGAGGTTGCGAAGCTACTGGTGAAAAACCTTGCTTCCTCACTCTCCATAGGAGTCATACCTAAGGATTGGAAGGAGGCGAATGTTGTTTCTCATTTTAAGAGAAACAATAGGGAAATCCCTAGCAATTAAACACCAGTCAGTCTTATATCTGTGGTGAGCAAGGTTTTGGAAAGAATTCTGAGGGAGAGAATTTATGACTATTTCGGAAAGCATAGTGTGATTAAAGGCAGTCAGCATAGCTTTGTGAGGGGTAGGTCATGCCTAACTAATCTTATTGAGTTCTTTGAGGAGGTGAGAAGACAGGTCGATGAAGGTCAAGCAGTAGATGAGGTGTATATGGACTTGGTATGGTTCTCCATGGTAGGCTTATTCAGAAAATCAGGAGGTATGGGATACAGCATTTGGCTACCTGGATTCAGAATTGGTTGGATGACAGAAAGCACAGAGTGGTTGTAGATGGAAAGTATTCTGCATGGAGGTCAATGGTGAGTCGGGACGCGCAGGGCTCTGTTCTTCGGACTCTGCTCTTTGTAATTTTTATAAATGACTTGGATGAGGAGGTTGAGGGGCGGTTGAGTAAATTTGCATACGACGCAATGATTGGAGGTGCTGTTGATAGTATCGAGGGCTATTGCAGGCTGTAGCGTGACATAGACAGGATGCCGAGCTGGGATGAGAAATGACAGATGGAGTTCAACCTGAATAAATGCGGAGTGATGCACTTTGGAAGTTCGAACCTGAATGTGGAACATAGGATTAAAGACAAGATTCTTAGCAATGTTGAGGAACAGAGGGCTCTTGGTGTTCATTCCTGATCAAGGGCTTTTGCCCGAACTGTCGACTTTCCTGTTCCTCGAATGCTGCCTGACCCGCTGTGCTTTTCCAGCAACACTCTGATCCAAAATACATAGATGCCTCAACGTTTCTACATAAGTGCATTGGGTTGTTAAGAAAGCATATGGTGTTTTGGCTTTCATTAACAGGGGGATCAAATTTAAGACCTGCGAGGTTTTGCTACAGCTCTACAAGTCCCTAGTGAGACCACACTTGGAATCTTGTGTCCAGTTCTGGTCGCCCGACTATCGGAAAGATACAGAGGCTTTGGAAAGAGTGCAAACAAGGTTTACCAGGATGCTGATTGGACTGGAGGGCTTGTCTTATAAAGAGAGGTTGACTAAGCTTGGACATGTCTCTCTGGAGAGAAGGAGGAAGAGAAGTGACCGACCAAGGTATTTAAGGTAATGAGAGGCATGAATAGAGTCAATAGCCAGAGACTTTTCCCCAGAGCAGTGTTGACTGGGACGAGGGGTCATAGCTTTAAGATATTAGGAGGAAGGTATAGATGAGACGTCTGAGGAAGGTTCTTTATGCAGAGAGTTGTGAATGCATGGAATGCATTGCCAGCGGTGGTGGTGGAATCAGAGTCATTAGGGACATTTAAGCACCTGCTGAACATACAAATGGGCAGCAGTCTATTGAGGGGTGAGTAGGTAAGTATATTTTATTTTTTACTTTAGGCTTAATCCTTCGCATAATATCGTAGGCCGAAGGGGCTGCTCTGTGCTGTACATATCTATGTTCTATGTGACTATCTTCCTTCCCATCAATCTGGTCCATCCTCCTCTCCGAACTATCACTTTCAGCTCCACCTTCATTTACCTATTACATCAAAGGAAGTGGCTTACAACAATATCGAGTATTGTAGTAAGCCAGTGGATTCAGAGAAATGTAGGACCCAGCAAAGGATGACCAAGAAACTGAGAAGAAGGTCAAAAAGCATGCAAACAAAAAAACATAAAGACAGCTAAAAAGCTTCTATCAATGTATGAAAGAGAAATAAAAACAATATCAAATGAGGAACAGTGAGTATGCGGACAGGATAATTTGTTGTAGAGAACAGAGACATTACAGAGAAAATAAATAGTTTCTTTGTGTCTGTCTTCATTCAAGAATATCCAGAAATTCTCCCAGAAATACCAAGTTACCGTGGGATTTGGGTAAGTAATGTCTAAGAGCATTCATATCAGTGATGAGGTAGTATTTGAAAAGGCAGCTGGATTGAGTATTGACAAATCTGACAGACCAGATATATTTCAAACAAAAATTTCAGAGAAAGCAGCAATAGTCAAATTAATTGCATTGTGAATTTTCATGTTATTTTCCGACACATTCCCTACAGGAAGGTAGCCAATAGGGATAAGGGACTGTTATAAATATTATCCGCCAGTTTACGAAAGGATGAAGATGGAGAGTGGTGAACTACAGACCAGATAACTTGCCATCCGTTGGACTATTGGACACGATTACAAATAATGTGCTACTAAACATATAGAAGGTGATAGCAAAACTGGGAAGTATGATAATGCATCAGTGAAAGGAAAACCATAAGTGGCAAACATTTTTTTGGAATGGTTTGAAGATGGTTCTTGTAGACATAGGCAATGAGGAACCAATGGATAACGTATAGTTTGATATTCAGGAGCCCCATTTCTTAAAGAACGCATACAGTAAGTTCGTTAGAAAAGTTATGCGAAAGGCATCGGGCAGAACATACGCAAATGGGACAGTAAAAATTAGGTTTACATTCATGTGGATGTAACTGGAATATAGAGGATGTCGTCCACCAGTTGCATAGAATGTTGGTGAGAATAAACTTGGGATATTGTGTACCGTTTGGAGTGCCAATCTAAGATCGAATATACTGACTACAGAAGAACTGCAAAATGCATTCTCCAGATTAATCTCTAAAATGGCAAAATTGTCTGATGGGGAAACTCAGCCTGTGATCTTGAGTTTCAAAGGATGAGTGGTGATCGTAGTTAATCTTAGAAACTTAGAAACATCGAGGGGTCTGAATAACAGAGGGCATGGAGAAGTGCAAACAAGCGAGATTAGGAGAATCTCATAATATTCTACATGTACAAGTAGAATAGAACAATCAGCCAACAGTCAGTGTCTATTAGAAACCAAAGGGGACAACCTGTGTGTGAAGCTGGAGAACATTGATAGATTGTGACATGAGGCTTCACATCTGTTTTACTTGGGAGAAGGAGAGTGTAGGTACAGAATTCAGGAAAATGGACTGGAAATCTCTTGAACAGATTGATGTAAAACGTGAGCAGGGATTTGAAGCTTTGTCCCGTCTTCACATTGAGAATATTATCCATCATTTTGGGTTGTATTATCACTGTGCTAAGTAGGACACTTCAAACAGATCCAGCAGCTCAAGTCTGGGTGTCCATAAAGTGTTGTGGGTCATCAATAGCAGGAGAATTGTACTCCTACACAACCTCATGGCCTGGCATATCCCCCTCACAACAATTGCTATCAAGCTAGAGGCTCAACCTTGGATCAATGGAGTGTGCAGGATGACAGGAGCAGCACCAGGCAAACCTGAAAATGAGGTGTCAGCCTGATAAAGCCACCAAACAGGACTACTTATACACCAAACAGCATAAGCAGTAAATGATAGACAGAGCTACGTGATCCCACAAGCAACAGATCAGATCTAAGCTCTGCAGTCCTTACACATTTAGTCGAGAAACGCTGGCATTAATTAAACAATTCACTGGAGAAAGAGATTCCACAAATACCCCCATCCTTAATGATAGAAAAGCCCAGAACTTTAGTGTAAAACATAAGGCTGATGCATTCGCAACAATCTTCAGTCAGGAATGCTGAGTGGATGATCCATCTCGGCCTCCTCCAGTGGTCCTCAGCAGTTCAGTTACCAGTCATCAATCAATTCGATTCAATCTAGGCGATATCCAGAAACGGTTGGAGACACTGGATACTTCAAAGAGTACACATGCTGACAACATTCTGGCAATAGTACTGAAATCTTGTGCTCCAGAAATTAACATTGCCCTAGCCAAGCTGTTCCAATACCGTTACAACCATGATATTTGCCCGACTATGTGGAAACTTACCCAAGTATCACCAAAACATAAAAGGCAGAACAAATCCAATCTGGCCAATTACCACCCCATCAGTCTACTTTCGACCATCAGTAAAGTGATGGAAGGTGTTAGTGCTTTCAAGCAGCTCCTGGTCAGCAATATCTGGTCAAGGACGCCCAGGTTGGGCTCCACCAGTGCCACTCAGCTGCTGACCTCATTACCTTAGTTCAAACATGGACAAAAGATCTGAATTCCTGAGGTGGGGTGAGGATGACAGCCCTTTAAAACAAGGCTGCCTTCGAGCAAGTGTGGTATCAAGGGGCCTTAGCAAAACTGGAATCAATGGGTATCAGAGGCAAACTCGCCACCAGTCAGAATCATACCTGACACCTGAAGATGGTCATGGTTGATGAAAGTCAGTCAGCTCAGTTCCAGGACAATTCTGTAGGAATCCCTTGGGCAGTGGTCAAGCCCAAACATCTTCAGGGCTGCTTCATCATTGACCATTCCTCCATTATAAGGCCAGAAGTTGGGATGGTCGCCAATGATTGGACAATGTTCAGCAACATTTGTGGCTCCTCAGATACTGAAGCAATCCATGTCCAAATGCAAGAACATCTGGACAGTATCCAGGTTGACAAGTGGCAAGTAATATTCACGCCACACAAATGACAGACCGTGGCCATCACCAATAAAATACAATCTAAACACATTCAATTGGCATTCAATGGTTTTACCATCACTGAATACCCCAGTATCAAAATCCTGGGGGTGGTTGGTGGGGGGGGGGGGGTAATCATTGTTCAGAAACTCACTGGACTCGCCACAAAAACACAGTAACTACAAGAGCATTAGATTAGATTGCTTACAGTGTGGAAACAGGCCCTTCGGCCCAACAAGTCCATACGAATTGAACCCGGGTCTCTGGCGCTGTGAGGCGGCAGTGCTAACCACTGTGCCACCGTGCCGCCCACAGGAGTTCAGAGCTAGGAATACTGTGGCGAGTAACTCACCTCCTGACTTTCAAAAGCCTATCCAATATCTACAATGCATAAGTCAGAAGTGTGATAGAATGCTCCCCATTTGCCTGGATGAGTGTAGCTCCAACAACACTCAAGAAGCTTGATGCCATCCCAGGACAAAGCAACCAGTTTGACTGTCACTTCATCCACAATGCTCCACCATCAACACTCGGCAGCAGCAGTGTTTTACTATCTACATGCTACAATGAAATGATTCACCAAAGATCCTCAGACACCATCTTCCCAACTCATGAGCATGTCTATCTTGATGGTCAAGGGCAGCAGATCTATGGGAACACTACCATTTTCAAGTTCCCCTCCAAGTGATTCACCATCCTGACTTGGAAATAAATCACTGTTCCTTCACAGTCACTGGGCCAGAATCCTGGGATTCCCTTCCTAATGGCATTGTGCGTCAACCACAGCAGGTGAACTGCAACGGTTCAACCCAGCAGTTCACCACCACCTTCTCAAGGGGAACGAGGACAGGGAATAAATGCTGGCCCAGCCAGTGACTTCCAGTTTCACGAAATAAATAAATTGAAAACAAAAACTTTTTTAAACAGAGGAAGGTTGCTGAGGTATCGCAGGGATCGGTGAACGGGACCCAGCTTTTCACAATACCCATTTAACATTTGGTTGTGGGAATCAAATACAATATATCTCAGCCTGCTGAAAGAACTAAAGGATGTTGGATTGTGAGTGGAAGAGGAGATTGTATAAAAAAGCTCCAAGGTGATTGAGACAAGTGGAGTGAATGGGCAAATACGTGGCAAATGGCAAGCAGTGTGAGTAGAGGTGACGGTGTGCCCTTTGGTGGGAAAAATAGATTGGCAGTGTATCGTTTGAAAAGGGGTTGCTTGAAACATGTTGATCTACAAAGGGACATATGCACCTTTTTTTGACTCCTTCTGCAAAAAAAACCTCCGAGGTCCATGCAGAGCAATGAGTTCTGAGGCCCGAAGTCAATACTGGGAATGGCATTGGCACTCTGACCAGTGTACATAGACCCAAGTGGAGAGCTGTAACATTGAAAAGGATCTGAATCTCCCTGTGCACCAATCACCGAAAGCAATATTGCAGGAACAGGGAGCAGTTAGGAAGATCAATGATGTGTTGACCTTCATTCCTGGAGGATTTAAGACCAGGAGTAAGGGTGTCTCATTGCAGTTGTACAGGATTTTGATGAGACCCCATCTCGAACATTGTGCAGTATTGTGTGCAGTTTTGGTCTCCTTACCTAATAAAGGTAAAATGTGACATTGAGGGAGAGCAGCGAAGGATGAGCAGACTAATCTCTGGGATGGCAGGCTTGTTGTAGGAGCAGAGTTTGGGGTGACAGAGCCTGTATTCCATTGGGGTTTAGGAAAATGAGTGGAGATACCAATGAAATATATAAAACTCTGACAGGGCGAGACAGATTGGAAGCAGGGATGATAATTCCCCTAGCTGGGCCGTCTAAAACAAGAGCCCAAAGTATTAGGTACAGGATAGACACTCTACATTGAGATGAGACTAAATGTTTGCACTCAGAGGCTGGTGAACCTGGAGAATGTGCTTGCATCTGGAAACCAATACACTGAATATAAATAAGGATTTTGGGTCACTAAAGGGATAATGGGAGAGCAGGAGTATTGTGTGGAAATAAAGGCCCAGTCATTATTATAATGAATTGGGTAGCAAACTCGATGGACCAAAGGGACTACTGCACTTCTTATTTTATAGCTTCCCAAGGTTAATCAAAATTAACGATTGTGTGGGAGAAGTGCATTGCGGAGATGTTTGAACATGAACTAGAATGAGTAAGCCACAATGTGATAAATGACCTCCTCCTTTCCCGATGTTTCTGTGCAGTCTGGGGAAAGCTCTGTAAATGATGTCTCAAGTTCTCAGATGTTAGGAAGGATGTCTCTGCAGAGTCATCAAGACTGTGTTTCCCGTTCCATTTTCCAATACTGAGGCTGGTGCCTGTTGTTCTGTCCAGTTTTATCCTTTAAGACATCGGAGCAGTTTGATGCAATACAGCAGGTAAACACAAGGGCTGCAGATGCTGGAAACCAGAGTCGAGATTAGAGTGGTGCTGGAAAAGCACATCAGGTCAGACAGCTATACAAGCAGAAAAATCGACGTTTCTGGCAGAAGCCCTTCATCAGGAATAAAGGTAGGTTGCCTGCAGAGTGGAGAGAGAGGATGGTGGAGTGGATAGGTGGAAAGAAAGATAGACAGATAGGACAGGTCATGAGGACGGTGCTGACCTGGAAGGTTGCAGCTGGGGTGAGGTGGGGGAAGGGAAAATGAGGATAAGGCAAACGTGGCTGTGGTAGCGAGTCTGTTTCAGGACATGGTTGAAGAGGTTCCGGGCAGATGACCTGGGGGTTGCAGTGAGAGAGAAACGCACTGAGATTCTTGTTTAGAGAGGTGGAAAACTTCTTCAAGTTCTTCTCACCGCAGCTCCGACCTCTGATGCAATAGAGTGTCTTGCTTGGCTGTTTCAGAGACCATTGAATTGTTTATCACATGTCTGTGTGTCTGGAGTCACTTTTTGGCCAGACCAGGAAAGAACGGGTGATTCACTTCCTGAAACTGCATAAGGGAATCAAGTTGGTGTTTACAATCGACATTGGCTTCAAGGTCACTATTACTGACACCAGATTTTGCATCTCAGTATTTTATTAATTGTTTTTAACTTCCACCAGCTGCTTGAGCATTAGCCTGGTCTGGATTAGCAATTGTTGTGGAGAAAATATAGAGAATCACCAGGAGACAAAGAGAGTTCTTCAATAAATAGGTCTTTTATTTGCAAACAAACAACTGTGACACTGAGAAAGCAGATTCTCGAATGTCCCTGGACCTCAGGGTCAGTGGATTTTTTTTATCATGTCTCTGTTAGCGTATCAATACGTCCAACTATATTAATCAAAGTACCTCACTCCAACTACACAATAAACCAGTGATGTTAGTTCCCATATCTCTTTCTTTGTACATTCTACTTAATGTTATTCTAATGTCACGGCCAGATACTTATTGCTAACTCTGCTACAGTGATCTTCAATTTCAGACTAACCTGATAGATATTTAGCTATTCCATCTTTTACAATAGTCTCCTGTCTCAAGCTGACTCTGCAAACTATTAATTAGATATTTTAACGTCATGTCCCAAATATTTTGTTATCCCAATCCTGTCATAATAACACAACACAGAAACTTGCATTATTACTTGTGTTATCTCATCTCGCCATAGTGACCTTTCAGCCTTAACCTTACTCGGCTAATTGGTGTAAGAG
Organism: Chiloscyllium plagiosum; assembly: GCF_004010195.1. NCBI lineage: Eukaryota > Metazoa > Chordata > Chondrichthyes > Orectolobiformes > Hemiscylliidae > Chiloscyllium > Chiloscyllium plagiosum. The sequence goes on along the minus strand of NC_057719.1, from coordinate 94,168,523 downwards.
CATTCCACGATTCTCATCACTTCCTGCCTTCCACAGACCACAGATTGCCAGTGGTCTTCATGCTTTAACCCTTCCCACGCATTTATGTTCTTTATTTTCCATACAATCCAGTGACAATTCCACAACTGCACCATAACCACATCGGGTCCTATTGGAAACCAATAGGGGGTTGTTTCTGTGCTGCTTGACAGCTATGTCAAAAAGAGCTCACACCAATTTGACTGTAGTGATGGGCCTGAGGGGGTGGTAATTGGTCAGATTGTAATCGTTCCCCTCTTAAATGACTGGATATATTTGAGTAATTTTCCACATTACCATGGAGATGTCAGAGTCAAAGCTGGAATGAAACAGCTTCCCCAGGGACACGGCTAGTTGTGCAGCACAATTTTCCGTCCTATTGCAGGAATGGTGTCAGGGCCCATTGCCTTTGTCATATCTACTGTGTTCAGCTGTTTCCTCATGTCACGTGCAGCGAATCGAATTGTTTGAAAACCGGCATCTGTGATTCTGTGGGCAGCATGAGGAGAGTGTTTTGGATCATCAACTCGACACTCTGGCTGAGGACGGTGCAGCCACTACATCCTGGTCTTTTACACTGATGTGTAAGGCTGTTTGATTATTTCGGATGGGGATATTTGTGGATCCCTTTCCTCCAGTCATTTGTTCAACCTTCCACCACCATTTATGACTGAATGTGGCAAGACTGTGGAGCTTCGATCAGATCTGTTGGTCAAGTGCTTTAATGGATTGTCATCAGGTTTAGATTCACGTGGTTCTGTCAGGACATGTTCACCCACACTCATCACTGAATAATAAACCTGGTTGGTGGCAAGGGCAGACTGAGGAAATATCCTGGGCAAAAAGTTACAGGTTGTGATTGAATGCTGTTTTGCTTCTTCTGCTGCTGTGCTCTACTGCACTACATAGATACACAGCTTTGAGCTGCAATATCTGCAAAGCAATTCTGCTGTCTGTCACCCAGTTCACACCGAGCCCCATTTACCCATCAGCCCTGCACTCAATGACTTACCTCTGGTTTCTGATGTGCTAATACTTTCATTTACATATTCTCATACTGCTGAGGGTCTCTCCCCGGGTCATGCTTCCAATCTGACAATTCACAAAATCAATAAACTGATTTTAATTCAATTGTTTAATTCATCTGATACCTTTTCCTTGAGTAATGCCATCTTCTGTGTTTAAGGTGAATGTCTTTCCCTCTGTTTCTCTCCCTGACAATGATTAAGAGCTCTGTAGTGTCAGTGATGCCAGCCTTATGTAGTTTCAGAGCCAATGAATTCTCTGGAATCCCAATAATCTACACCACATTGCATGTATTCTCTTTTGGTTTGATGCCTTATGGCTCATGGCTGCATTGTCCTCCCATGAGTATGTTTCATTTTTTTGGGGATGAATTTTATTATCTTCCGAATTATCCCCAGATAAGAGCTCCATGGTTATTCCTGCTCTGCTCCCCTTCCAATTAACTCTGGCCAGCTCCTCCCTCATGTCTTTGTAGTTACATTGCTCAATTATAATCACATTACATCAAGAAGAAAGCAACAGATATAAACCGAAAGAAGGAGTTTTGAGAGATGTGACACGAAGAATTATTGGTGGATTTCTTAACTAGACACAAACAGAGAACGAAAAAGGACAAACAGGAAGACAGCTAACGATCCACATCCATGAACACCAACTAGCCACGAAACGACACACACGCAGATGCCAAGCAACATGAGTTCGACGGGGACAACCACTACTATTATAGGACAAGACAAACAAAGAACAGACAGGGAATTCCTAGAGGCATGGTACTCATCCACAGATTCGATCAACAAGCACGGCGATCTGGACCCAATATACCGGCCACTGCAGCGGACAGCTGGAACTGACAACCGGAAGCGGTTGATACAAATCACTATAAATGCCGGAGGAAACATTACAGAAGCGCTTCACAGGAGACTCCCAAGCACGGAGAATATCACCTCGACAGGGACGAAACGTCTGCAAAACAAATTCCCAGCTCGGCGAACAGAACCACAAGAACGTAAGTGAGGATATAGATTTTGGAGATGTGGAAAATGAGTAAAATAGATTATCGAAAGACATAGGTGCACATCCCTCAATGTTTTGGCAATTCCTGTTTGCTGTGGTCCTTTATACAGTGCATGTACAACAGAATAATACGTTCAAATGCTGGGTCTGACGCCAGAATTTTTACCTCCAATAATATGACAGACACTAGCTTTGGAAAGAACCCAGAAGGCCAATATATTTAATATCTGGTAGAAAGGGGATTAACTGAAATAAGTTGGGAAACCAGAAACAAGAATTTATAACACACACCCTGATAAGAATGAGAGACAGGAGTAGGGAACCCGAGAAAAGGGGGAATGTTGATAGAAGGGGAAAATATCACATCAGATGAGGACCAAATAATGCTTTAATGTTTTATAAATTTTATATGTAATGTGCATCATTTTTTGTTAACTCCGTTTTTCATTCTGAATGTGTTGTGCACATATGACCAATCTTACTTTTCTGAACACACAATGATTAAATAGGGTATATAAAATCAGTTTTCCACAATTTCAAACTATCCTGTTGTAGTGCTACAGGATACATGAACACCAAATAGCCACCAAAAGATATGATCGACTATCACTAATTTCCATACATACAGACCACAAAGGGCACCACTTTGACTGGGACAACATACTCATACCAGGACAAGTGAAACAAAGACACTCACGAAAGATTTTAGGGGCATGGCCTTCTAACCAGAAGTACATTAATAAAAACATCAACTTAGATCGTATCTACCTTCCCTTGAAGAAAAGAACTGGAAATGACATCACCCAACTTAAGAAACCAAGAGCTATAAACAGAGAGGTGGGAGATACCACCAGGGCTTCAGCAGAGACTCTCGCTGATGATGTGATCTCGTCATAGTGACGAAACATCTGAAAACAAACCTTCAAACTCAGTGAGATAACTTACATACATATAATGTTTTCTGTTAATAGTTGGATTTGGGACTTCTCTGTCCCTCATGTTTTAACAGAGTCTAAGGCGAGGTGAGCTTTTCTGAGTGTGTGGTTTTAATTAACAGAGGGGTTCGACATCGAAATGACAGCGGGTCTTGTCGTATGTGATTTGGACAAATTTGAATAGATTTGGGGTATAAAATGTCCCAGCAGACTCTATCACTTGGCAGTTAGTGACCTAGATTTTCAAATAAAACAGGTGAAATAATTCACTTAATTTTGCTTCCTTGTGTCGGTTAAATTAAAAATAAATGTCTTTTAACAATACTAAAGAGGTTCTGGGATTTGAAAATGAATCCCAAATTTGCCAAGAACGTTTAGATAGATAGAGGAAGGGCATACTTTAAGAATTAACAAATAGGTTAGAATTGGGATTAACCAGGGAGAAAAGGAAAGCTGAAATCTTAATGAAGTTGATCAAGCACGTTGGTGTATCAGAGAAACAGGGAGTAGAGATAGAAAAACTTAAATTACAAATGTGGCAACTGGAGTTAGAAGATAAAGAAAGAGGCAGAAAGAGAGAGAGAAAAGAAAGATAAAGAGAAACAGAGGAAAAAGAAATAGAGAGAGAATTTGAAATTCTGAAGTTGGGAATTAGATAAGAAAGTTAAATTAGCAGCATGAAGATGAAGGGAGAACTTAGAGATGTATACAACTATGTTAATATTTTGCCATATTTCGGTGTGAAAAATGTCAAAGCCTTTTTTATTTCATTTGAAAAATTGACTCGGCAGAAGATGTGTCCAATGAACTTGTGGGTAATGTTAGTTCAGATTAAGTTAGTGGGCACAGCTTGAGAGGTATGAACAGTGCTGTCAGATGTGGCGTCAAGAGATTATGCAGATGTCAAACATGCTATTTTGAGTGCTGATGAATTGGTAATAGAAGCATATAGACAGAGATTCAGGAATATACAGACGGAACAAGGTCAAATTTATGTTGAGTTTGAAATGTTTAACCACAGTCATTTTGATAGTTGGGTGTGGGCCTTAAAAATGGATAAGACCTGTGAGGTTCAAAGGGAGATTATTCTGCTGGCGGAGTTTAAAGCCTCACTTCCAGAGATGGTAAGAATTTATGTGAACGAACAGAAAGTTCAAGAAGTGAGAAGTGCAACAGAAATGGCAGGTAAATATGCATTGGTGCATGAGATGAAATTTACCTTCTGGGAGGATTTTCATCCTGTGAAGGATAGAAATTGGGAGAACGGGAGATCCTATATAACAAGATATAGAGGAAAGCACACTGGCAACAGTTTACCACAGGTGAAAAAAGATGCCCAAGGGAGTTGAACTGTGGTGAAAGGCCTCATGTGTCTCACGTTCAGGGCGTGGAACACATAAAATTACAGTGCCGATGGTTTAAGAAGGGCCTTGGGAAAAGGTGTTTTCACTGCAGTGAGCTGGGACACACAGTGCTGGGCAGTGAAGGAAGACACTTTGGGCAAATGTGATAAAATAGGTTAAGCCAGTGGCATTAGTGAAACTGGTAAAGGAGACCCCAAGTGGAACTGAGGAGCTCCTGGAGAGTGCACAGCTTAGGCAGGGGCTGGGTATAGATTCAGTGCCTGATCTCTACAAAGAATTCGCCTCTGTGGATAAACTTTACTCAGAAAGAACGGGGTGGGGGGGGGGTGGGGGGTGTGTGGGTTGCGGGCAGGTGTGGGGAGGACAAGAAGTTAAAGCTTTGCGAGATACGGGATCTGCTCAGTCTCTACGAGTTGAGAAGTGAGGCGCCGGAAATGCTCAACAGATCAGGTAGTATCCGAAGAGCAGGACAATCGACATATCAGGCATAAACCCATCATCAGAAATGTGGCGGGGAGACAACTGGGCTGAAAGATAAATAGGAGGGTTGGAGCTGAGCTGGCGGGAGGGTCACTGGGATGGCGATGGGAAGAAGTAGGTCAGAGTGTTAGTGATATGTCGGAGGGGAGGGTGGAGTGTATAGTTGGGAATGAAGATGGACAGTTAATACAGTTTAAGAGGGCACTGCTAAGTTATACAGTTGGATCTGGGATGAGGTTGGGGAGGAGAGATTTGGAAATTGGTGAAGTCAACGTTGATGCTGTATAGTTTGAGGGGTCCAGCTGTCCTACCACCCACCCCTCCGACCTGTCACCATCACCCCCACCTGCATCTACCTATCGCCTTCCAAGCTACCTCCCACCCAGCTCCATCCCTACCCTCCTATTTATTACTCAACCCCCTTCCCCTTCCCTTACTCCCCACTTTCATGATGAAGGACTTGTGCCTGAAATGTTGATTCCCCTGCTCCTCGGATGCTGCGTGACCTGCTGTGCTTTTCCAGCTCCACACTTTTCAACTCTGATCTCCAGCATCTGCAATACTCACTTTCCCTCAGCCTCTAATAGTAAGAGATGGAAGTATTTTCACTCTTTCTGACATGTGACTCAAGAGCGTGATAATTTGTGGAATGGGGACAGAAATTAAGCATTCCCTTGTGTAACATCAGGTTGGAGTGCCAAATCAAGGTTGGGGAAGTCACAGTGACAGTGAGTGACAGTCTGTCAGTTCCAGGAATACTGTTTATTCTTGGAACGATTTAGCAGGATCCAAGGTGGGAGAGATACCCCTTGTGGTGGAGAAGTGAAAGCAACACGAGGGAACTGGGGAGTTAAAAGACAAATACCCAGGATTTTTTTCAGACTGTGTAGTTACAAGATCCCACTGTCATAAGTTACAGCAGGAAGGAGAAACGAAAAAAAAAGCCAAAGGAGTTGATGTGCAGTTAACAGACATCCTGTTTGATGTCATGGTGCCGGAAACAAAACCTGAACAGGCAGAGGGTCAGGCAGAGGTATTTAGTCCTGAAAGGCTAATGGACTTACAACAGATAAATACACACACTTACACATACACACACACAGAAAAGGAAACATAATATATTCTTGAATGTTATTAATTTAAAGATAGAATACTAAAATTAAAATGGAGACCACGATAGGTTAGTGCAGAAGGGAAATGGGCCGAAGTGCACCAGATTGTGTTACCGGTAGCATACTGTGTTACTGGTAGCACATGAACTAACTACAGGCAGTCACCTAGATGTATGGAAGACTCAGGATAAGGTACAGAAGCATTTCTAGTGGCCTGGAATGCACAAGGACGTGGTTAATTTTTGTTGTACATGTCATACATGCCAAATGGTAGGTAAGTCACGGGCAGTAATAAAACCAGCACCTTTGTTGCCAATTCCTGCATTCGAAGAACCTTTCACGTGGACTATGATCAATTGTGTAGCTCCCCTTTCTAAAAAAATGTGGAAACCAATATTTGCTGACCATAATGGATGTGTCTACCAGATTTCCAGAGGCAATTCCATTACGGAATGTTAAGCTAAAAAGGGAGGTAGAGGAGTTGGTAGCTTTCTTTACACACTCTGGGCTACGCAGAGAGATTCAGTCAGACCAAGGGTCTCATTTTACTGCTCAGCTGTTTAAAGAAGTCATGCATAGCTTAGGCATACAGCACTTCAAATCAAGTGCGGCCCATTTTGAACCCCAGCGAGCCTTGGAAAGTTAACATCAGATGCTGAAGACCATGTTAACAGCGTACTGTCACGGTTGCCTGAATGATTGGGATAAACGGTCTCATTAAATTGCTTGCCATCAGAGATGTTCCAAATAAATCTACTCAGTTCAGTTCCGTTGAGTTAATATTCGTACATGAACTGAGCGGTCCTTTGAAATTAATTAAATATAAATTGAAGGACCGAAGTCGGAGATCTCACACTTGGATTATGTATGTGAGGTGAGGGAGAGATTAGATGGAGTAGGTGAGTTAGCTAAACAGCACCTGAAGAGGACACAGCATAGAGTGAAGCAGGTGGCAGATAACAACTCTGAAACTTTGACGATTTCCAGTGGGGATGACGTATTAGTATTGCCACCAGTGGTAGGAAATCACTTCAAAGCCAGGTTTAGTGGCCTCTTTCAAATAAAAAAAAATGTTGAGTCAGTTAAACTATCTGGTAAAGATATCGGATCTGACAAAAACATTATGGTGTATTTCATACGAATGAATAATGCTCCCGCCACATTTATGACTCAGGAACAGAGCTGTGGCCAAATGAACAAATTGTGCAGTTTGTCTGTATGATGTAGTGATCTTCAGCAAGTGATTGAAAGCTCACATGTTACAGCTGGCAGAGCATGTTAAACGATTACAAGAAGCAAACTTGGTAATAAACTTAAAGAAAACAGAATTTGCGAAGACAGAGGTGACATTCTTGGGACATTACATTGGACATGGAAGAGGAGAAAGTGAGGTCTGCAGATGCTGGAGATCAGAGCTGAAAATGTGTTGCTGGAACAGCGTAGCAGGTCAGGCAGCATCCAGGGAACAGGAGAATCGACGTTTCGGGCATAAGCCCTTCTTCAAGCCATTCCTGAAGAAGGGCTTATGCCCGAAACGTCGATTCTCCTGTTCCCTGGATGCTGCCTGACCTGCTGCGCTGTTCCAGCAACACATTTTCAGCATTGGACATGGAAGGTTGACGCCGTGGAACACAAAGACAAAGGCCATTGAGGAATTTCGACGACCATCCTCGAAGAAAGAGGTGCTTCGATTTTTGGAATCGAGTGGATTCTATTGGAAGTTTGTTGCAAAGTTCAGCAGCGAATTGGCACAACTGAGGGATTTGTTAGAACATAGAAAAGTACCGCACAGAACAGGCCCTTTGGCCCACGATGTTGTGCCGAGATAAAATTCTAATGTAAAATATAACCTACACACCCCTCAACTCACTGCTATCCATGTGCATGTCCAGCAGTCGCTTAAATGTCCTCAATGACTCTGATTCCACCATCACCGCTGGCAACGCATTCCATGCATTCACAACTCTCTGTGTAAAAAACCTACCTCAGACGTCTCCTTTATGCCTTCCTCCTAATAATTTCAAACTATAACGTCTTGTACCAGTTGATCCTGCCCTGGGGAAAAGTCTCTGGCTCATGACTCTATCTATTCCTCTCATTAGTTTGTACACCTCGATCAGGTCTCCTCTCTTCCTCCTTCTCTCCAGAGAGAAAGGTACGAGCCGATTCAGCCTTTCTTCATAAGGCAAGCCATCCAGTCCAGGCAGTGTCCTGCTAAACCTTCTTTGCACCCTCTCCAAAGCCTCTTTATCTTTCCTATAGTAGAGCGACCAGAACTGGACACAATATTCCAAGTGTGGCCTCACCAGGGACTTGTAGAGCTGCAGAAAAACCTCACAGCTGTTAATCTCTATCCCCCTGTCGATGAAAGCCAAAACACCATATGCTTTCTGAACAACCCTATCCACTTGGGTGGCAACGTTGAGGGATCTATGAACTTACACACCCAGATCCTTCTGTTTCACCACACTGCCAAGAATCCTGTCTTAATCTTATATACAGCATTCGTGTTCGATCTTCAAAATGCATCACTTCGCATTTATCCACGTTGAACTCCATCTGCCATTTCTCAGCCCAACTTTGCATTCTGTCTCTGTCACGCTGCAGCCTACAGTAGCCCTCTATACTATCGACGACACCTCCAAACTTTGTGTCATCTGCAAATTTACTAACCCACCCCTCAACCTCTTCATCCAATTCATTTATAAAAACTACAAAGAGCAGAGAACCACGTACACAGCCCTGCGGCACCCCACTCAACACTGTCCTCCAGGCAGAATACTTTCCATCCACAACTACTCTCTGCCTTCTGTCAGCCAGCCAATTCTGAATCCAGATAGCCAAATCTCCCTGTATCCCATACTTCCTGACTTTATGAATGAGCCTA
>NC_057719.1:94156841-94159547 GCF_004010195.1 Chiloscyllium plagiosum | reverse complement strand
GACACCTCCAACCTTTGTGTCATCTGCAAATTTACTAACCCACCCATAAACCTCTTCATCCAATTCATTTATAAAAACTACAAAGAGCAGAGAACCACATACACAGCCCTGCGGCACCCCACTCAACACTGTCCTCCAGGCAGAATACTTTCCATCCACAACCTCTCTCTGCCTTCTGTCAGCCAGCCAATTCTGAATCCAGATAGCCAAATCTCCCTGTATCCCATACTTCCTGACTTTATGAATGAGCCTGCCATGAGGAACCCTATCAAATGCCTTGCTGAAGTCCATATATACCACATCCACTGCTCGACCGTCGTTGACCTGTCATGACAACTCCTCAAAGAACTCAATAAGATTTGTGAGGCATGACCTGCCCCTCACAAAGCCATGCTGACTGCCTTTAATCACACTCTGCTTTGCCAAATAGGCATAAATTCTATCTGTCAGAGTTCTTTCGAAAACTTTGCTGACCGTAAACGTAAGACAGACTGGTCTCTAATTGCCAGGGATTTCCCTATTACCCTTCTTGAAATAAGGAACAACATTCGCCTCCTTCCAATCCTCTGGTACGACTCCTGTGGAGAGTAAGGAGGCAAATATCCTCACCAGCGGCTTAGAAACCTCCTGTCTCGCTTCTCGGAGCAGCCTCGGATAAATCTGGTCTAGACATGGGGACTTATCAATCATAATGTTTACCAAAATTTCTAGCACATCAACTTCACAATCTTGACCTGGTCAAGACTGCATCGCAGCTCCTCTAAGTTTTCATTTATAACAAGTTACCTTTCCTTGGTGAAAACCGAACAAAAAAACTCATTTAGGGCTTCTCCTGTCTGCTTAAACTCCACATACAAGTTCCCTCCGCTATTCCTGATCGGCCCTACCTTCACCCTGATCATTCTCTTATTCCTCACGTATAAATAAAATGCCTTTGGGTTCTCCCTAATCCTTCTTGCCATGCCTTTTTCGTGCCCCCTCCTGGCTCTCCTCAGTCCATTTCTGAGCTTCTTTCTAGCAAGCCTGTAATCCTCTAAAGCTGTGCTGAATGAACACAGAATTGTGGTGGACAGAACAATGCCAGGAGGCATTTGAGAATTTTAAAGCAGGATTAATCACCGCACCAGTTTTAGCTGAACAAAATATTTTGAAACCCTTTGAAAATTGTGTTTAATGTGAGGGATTTAGGGGTCGGAGATTTATTGATACAGAAAGATGATGATAGAATTGAATGACCAATTAGCTCCTTGTCGAAAAAACTCAATATCCTCCAGAAAAAAAAAACATAATCTCCATTATTAAAAAAAGAATGATTGAGTTTGGTACGGACCTGACAATATTTTAATGTTTATATGACAAACAAATAGTCGGAGATGGTTATGAACAACAATAAACCTCTCGCATTTTTTTTTATTATTTAAAGACCAAAATATGAGACTATTTCATTGGAGTCTTACGTTACCAACTTTAAGCTTACAAAATGTACATGCTGTGGGTCCTAAAATGTGATAGCAGATGTGTTATCGCGAATTTAAAGGAAAACGTTTCGATAAGATTTGATTTATTTCAGTGTTACATAGGTGTGCAAAATTAATATGAATGGTATAACTGAGATTAATACTTTCTATAATAATGGGATTAAGAATTAGAGGAAAAGAAATGAAGCCATCTTTTACTTCTGCTGATTCATGTTTTATTTTTCTGAAGGGGGAGGTGTTATGAAGCCGTAAGCATGACCAGTCACTTTAAGACAGAACGGGTTTTGCTGAATAGAAAGTACAGTCACAGATGCCAGCTAAAGGTCAGCCTGTTCCACATGTCATCATTAGCTGGGAAATTGACACCTGAGTTTTGGTTGCTGTTTTGACAGCCATTCAAATGCAATCAAAGAGTTTAAATAATGCTCAGGATTTCAGAAGCCAACGAAACCCGAATATTATCGTTTGGGCTGAAAATGTGTTGCTGGAAAAGCGCAGCAGGTCAGGCAGCATCCAAGGAACAGGAGAATCGACGTTTCAGGTACAAGCCCTTCTTCAGGAATGAGGAAAGTGTGTCCAGCAGGCTAAGATAAAAGGTAGGGAGGAGGGACTTGGGGGAGGGGCGTTGGAAATGCGATAGGTGGAAGGAGGTCAAGGTGAGGGTGATAGGCCGGAGTGGGGTGGGGGCGGAGAGGTCAGGAAGAAGATTGCAGGTTAGGAAGGCGGTGCTGATTTCGAAGGAATTGACTGAGACAAGGTGGGGAGAGGGGAAATGAGGAAACTGGAGAAATCTGAGTTCCTCCCTTGTCGTTGGAGGATTCCTAGGCGGAAGATGAGGCGCTCTTCCTCTAACCGTCATGTTGCTATTGTCTGGCGATGGAGGAGTCCAAGGTCCTACATGTCCTTGGTGCAGTGGGAGGGAGAGTTGAAGTGTTGAGCCACGGGGTGGTTGGGTTGGTTGGTCCGGATGTCCCAGAGGTGTTCTCTGAAACGTTGCGCAAGTAGGCGGCCTGTCTCCCCAATATAGAGGAGGTGACATCGGGTTCAGCAGATGCAATAGATGATGTGTGTGGAGGTGTAGGTGAATTTGTGGCGGATATGGTAATATCCCTTGGGGCCTTGGAGGGAGGTAAGGGGGGAGGTGTGGGCGCAAGTTTTGCATTTCTTGCATTTGCAGGGGAAGGTGCCGGGAGTGGAGGTTGGGTTGGTGGGGGGTGTGGACCTGACG
>NC_057719.1:94144335-94156470 GCF_004010195.1 Chiloscyllium plagiosum | reverse complement strand
AGACTACACCTCCTCGCACCCTGCCCCCTGTAAAAACGCCATCCCATATTCCCAATTCCTTTGTCTCCGCTGCATCTGCTCCCAGGAGGACCAGTTCCAAATCCGTACAACCCAGATGGCCTCCTTCTTCAAGGACCACAATGTCCCCCCAGACATGGTCGACGATGCCCTCCACCGCATCTCTTCCACTTCCCGCTCCTCCACCCTTGAGCCCCACCCCTCCAACCGCCACCAGGACAGAACACCACTGGTCCTCAACTACCACTCCACCAACCTCCATGTACAGCGTGTCATCCACCGTCATTTCCGCCACCTCCAAACGGACCCCACCACCAGGGATATTTTTCCCTCCCGTCCGCTATCAGCATTCCGAAAAGACCACTCCCTCCGTGACTCCCTCGTCAGGTCCACATCCCCCACCAACCCAACCTCCACTCCCTGCACCTTCCCCTGCAACCGCAAGAAATGCAAAACTTGCGCCCACACCTCCCCCTTACTTTCCTCCAAGGCCCCAAGGGATACTTCTATACCCACCACAAATTCACCTGCACCTCCATACACCATTGCATCCGTTGCACCCGATGTGACCTCCACTATATTGGGGAGACAGGCCGCCTACTTGTGGATCTTTTCAGAGAACACCTCTGGGAGACCTGGATCAACCAACCCAACCACTCCGTGGCTCAACACTTCAACTCCCCCTTCCACTCCACCAAGGACATGCAGGTCCTTGGATTCCTCCATCGCCAGACCATAGCAACACGACGGTTGGAGGAAGAGCGACTCATCTTCTGCCTAGGAACCCTCCAACGACAAGGGATAAACTCAGATTTCTCCAGTTTCCTCATTTCCCCTCCCCTCACCTTGTCTCAGTCCCAACCCTCGAACTCAGCACCGCCTTCCAAACCTGCAATCTTCTTCCTGACCTCTCCCCCCCCCGCCTATCAACCTCACCTTGACCTCCTTCCACCTATCGCATTTCCAACGCCCCGCCCCCAAATCCCTCATCCCTATCTTTTATCTTAGCCTGCTAGACACACTTTCCTCATTCCTGAAGAAGGGCTTGTGCCCGAAACGTCGATTCTCCTGTTCCTTGGACGCTGCCTGACCTGCTGCACTTTTCCAGCAACACATTTTCAGCTCTGATCTCCAGCATCTGCAGTCCTCACTTTCTCCTCGAAGATTATTATCGTTTGGGCACCTGGAAAGCAACCAAATTATGAGAATTATTGTATCAAGGGAAGTATATAAATCCAGCATTTTTAAACTAGAGGGAGAGCCACTGCCATCCAACAGCAGCGTAACTGCTGTAGAGCAGGAGTGCTAAATGGTCATCTCAAACACTCTCTATCAAAGATACATGTTCATGTCAAACCTACTTGCAGTAAAAATAAAGCATGACCCAGTGAGATCAGCAGATGGAAGAGTGACCACAGCAGGAAAGATAGAGACTGTGTGGTCTTGAGATTGCAATGTTTAATATGTGGGTTGTTGGAACAGCATATTTTTACAGAGCTGGAGTCAGAAAGTAAGTAGTTAAGAAAAGAGGGGTTTGTATTTGTTAATAGTTGTTGTATAGTGTTCACTATTAAAGTTAAGAAACTAACTTGTTAATTTTTGTTTAAATAGTGGAAGCAGGAGGTCTGTGTCACTCATATTTTAACAGATTACGAGGTGAAGCGAGCTTTTATGGGTGTTTGGTTTTAATTAACAGAGGGGTTCGAGTCCACCTTGTAAATGTCCATCCACGCTAACCCTATTTCCCTGCAGTTGGCCCATATCCTTCCAGTCCTTTCCTATCCCCATATTTAACAAATGTTTTTGAAATGTTGTTAATGTACCCCCCCCCCTCCCTTTTATTCCTTCCCCTCTAACCTTAAACTGATCCCCTCTAATCCTCGATTCTGTACACCTTGGAAAAAGGCTGAGAGCATTCACCCTATCCATACCTCTCATAATCTTATACAGCTCTATAAGGTCCCCCCTCAGTCTCCTACACTCTAAAGAAAAGGTCCTAGCTTGTCCAACCTCTCCCTATAACTCATACCATTGGGTCCTGGCAACGTCCTTGTAAATTTCTTCTGCACTATTTCTAATTTCATAACATTCTCCCTAAAAAAAGTGACAAAAACTGAACACAGTACTCCAAGTGGGGCCTTACCAAAGTCCTGTGTAACTGCAACATAAATTCCCAACTTCTATGCACAATGTCTTGCCTGATGAAGACCAGTGTGCCAAAAGCCTTCGTTACTGCCCTGTCTGCCTGTGACTCCACTCTCAGAGAACGGTGCACCTGAACCCCAAGGTTTCTCTGCCCGCTACACCCCTTAAGGCCCTCCCATTCACCATGGAACTCCTACCTTGATTTGAGTGTCCAAAATGCAAGACTTCACACTTCTACATTAAATTCCATTTGCCATTTCTCGGACCACTTCCCCACCTAATTAAGATCCTGCTGCAATTTCTGATAAAATTCCTCACTGATCATGCTCCCACTTATTTTAGTGTCATCTGCAAACTTGGTAATCATGCCTTGTATATTCTCAACCAAATAATAGATAACAAAAAACGATGGACCCAGCCTCCAGCCTGACAGCATCCTTCTACTCAACCCTCTGCTTCCTACCATCAAGCCAACTGTGTATCCAATTGGCCAGTTCCCCCAGCATTCCACGTGATGGAACCTTCCAGAGCAGCCTGCCAGGTGGAACCATATGGAAAGGCCTTACTGAAATCCATAGAGACTACGTCCAGCGCTCTGTCCACATCAACCTTTTTGGTCACTCCATTAAAGTACTCTAACAAATTTGGTAGGCATGATGTCCCACTCACAAGTCTATGCTGACCGGTCCGAATCAAACCCTGTGTATGTAATGGGTGCAGTCAATGGTATGCTGTCCTTCATTGTTAGATGATTTGAGTACATAAGTAAAGCCATCTTCCTGCTGTCATAGAGCCTTGCTGAGAGAGCATTTGGGGCACTCTGTACAGATTTGATCACCTTTGTAAGGAATGATCTCCTTACCAAAGGCAAGGACGAAGATAACATGAGGATAGAGTAAAGAAGCTGAGTTTTTAGTCTGTAGAGCTGTGAGAGACGAAGAAATGGTGACGCTGAAACCTGAGGTGTGACAGCGATCACTTATTTCCAAAAGAGGCATTGGTAGGGTGAAAAATTCCATTCTTTACCCAGGATTGATTGGTTTGAGTTATTGTCACGTGTACCTCAGTACAGGGAAAAACTTTGTTTCTGAGCAGTGGAGGCAGATCATAGTAAGCACGGACAGGCAGATCATTGCTTGGAAATAGGCTTAGACAGAATAAGGCATACAGGTTACACTGCACAGGACATTCACTCGACAAGATCAACATGAACATCGTCAGCATTATTTGACCTTAGAGTCCATTCATCAGTCTAGCATGGCTTTCCTAATTGGTTATATGCTTTTATTAACTCTCCCCATGTTATTGTGCAGTTGGCATGTGAACCCGTACTGAACGCCATGTTGTTCACAATCCCCAACAGCAGCCGCAATACCATCCATCTGAAACAGGTAGCCATTCCACCAGCTTCCGCCCGACATAGAGAACATCAGGCTGTCTTCTCGGAGATGAAAGATGCCTTCTTGAGACTTCACACAAGGCTTCTCACCTCACCACCAGAAAACCATATTAAAGTACCACGTGTGCATCATGAGCAACGGAGCCATGAGGAACAACGTGGAGCAGTCTGTCTGTGCAGCCTCTGCTCCACTTCTACATCATGTTAGAGCATCAGTTAGGAGACAGTGAGCACTGCCCGATGCTGGAGATCAGAGTAGAGAGTGGATGTCTGGAAAAGCACAGCAGGTCAGTCAGCATCCGAGGAGCAGGAGAATCGATGTTTCTGGCATCAGGAATCAGCATCAACTACCTCATTCTGTTCCTGTGTAAGTGCATTGAGCGCAGAATGACCTCGTACTGTTCCTGCCTAAGTGGCTCAAGGGGATGAACGGCCTCAGCCTGTTGCTGTGTCAGTGACCCAAGGGACTGAATGGCTTCTTCCTCGTCTGATTGGAGAGGGCCAAGGGCCTGATTGGGTTACCCTTGGTTCCTATTTGACAGCTCGATGTACTGACAAGTGTGACGATGCTGCAGCTTTAAGAGATTATTATGTCCTGGTTTCTTTTAAGAGAGAGACTGAACGACCGTTACCAAGCTGGCTAGTTAAGTCCACTTGAGTAAACAACGAGGGAGGCCTTGGGTTTATTTTAATGCAGCCTGAATGGGTGTGGCCAGCTCTCACAGATTAGGATCTCTGCGTTTTGGTTTCTCAGCAACATCAGAAACTATTGGGGTCGCCACGGAGTTGGAAGCTTCAGTGGATGTCTCCTGCTACTCTCCCTGAATTTTCTCTTGATGCTGGACTGGAGAAATGTTTTTGACAATCTGTGTCTGAATATTCTTTTTTGCCTGGAGCTGTGTTTTTGGGATTTTCCTATATTGGAACAGTTCATTAGTAATAGTTCCTTCCTAGATCCATTATTCTGTTAACTTGGCCAATAGAATTAAGTTATTCTAGATTCCTCTTTCTTTGGTTTCATTTTATCTTCTGTGTTTAAATAAATGGTGTTTTGCTTCACACCGAGTAGTTTGACCAGTCACATTGCATCTGGAACAGACATTTTACATTTCCTTTAAAAAAAAAGAGTCTCGGCTACCGCCTTCAAATATTTTTGAGGGGCTCTGGTGTAGCCCATCACACTATACTCCTTCTCTTCCTGAGTAATACGCTGGAGGCACTGAATAGTGTATCCCTGTTCTTCTCTAACAGTGTCATTGGGCTGAACGACTTCCTCATATTCCTGTGAAACCAGCGTGAGATTTTGAATGAACTCTTGTTTTACTGTGGCAATGTGCAGTGTCAGGCAGTGCTGTTACATGAATGTTACGGACCCTTTAACAGCACATGCCTCAATGGAGTCTGGATCTTGATGCACACGGACACAGACCACTTCAGGAGCTGACGGGGAACAAAATGTTCTGAACATTGTGGAATCTTCAGCGACCATCCCCACTTCTGATCTTATGGTGTGGAGGGTGGAGGTGGGGAGACATTGATGAAGTAGCTGAAGATGTTTGTGAAGGGGAAGCTACCCTGAGGATCTCCCACAGAGGTGAATATTGCAGTCAGGGAGACCAGAGGATTTTGTGAGCCATCTCTGGGTGAGGTATGGGGGCTGTATTCACAGTGAATCTGGATCTATAACATGACCAACAAATGAAGCATAAGTTGCAGAGAGGAGACGCTCAGTAAAGAGAAATGAGGGGCCTCATCCAGCCTGGACTTTCCAATTACATTTCCCAAATCACCTCAAACCGTGTGAGACAGTCTTGAGGGGTTGAATGGTTAGATTAGATTAGATTACATTACAGTGTGGAAACAGGCCCTTCGGCCCAACAAGTCCACACCGACCCGCCGAAGCGAAACCCACCCATACCCCTACAATTACCCCTTACCTAACACTACGGCAGCACTTCCTCTGACAGCACTTTCTGCTCACACACCACTCTCTGCGTGAAACATTTATCTTCAGATACCTTCTAAAACATTCGCCCTCTTGCTTTCAGCCTATACCCTTTTGTTCTGGACTCCTTTTTCCTGGGGAGCAGAACGTGACTGTTCAGAAAAGCCATGCCCCTGATGGTTTTTTAAACCGCTATAATGTCACCCCCCAGCCTCTGACACTCCAGGGGGAAACACCTCAACCTATTCAGCCTATCCCTAAAGCTCAAATTCTCCTGTCCTGGACATCCATGTCAATCTTTTTCAGCAGGCAACCGAGTTGTACGCAATATTCGTAAAGTGGCCTTACCAATATCCTGTAAAGATGCAACATGCCATGCCAGCTCTGTTTGATTAAAGCAAATGTGTCAAATGTTCTGCACAACATTCTATACCAGCAACTCCACTTTCAAGGAACTATGTACTTGCAGCCCCAGGTTCCTTTGTTCCACAACACTCCCCAGGACCTTACCATTAAGTGCATAATTTCTGCCCTGTCACTCCTTGCCCCTTTGCCCCATCTAATTATGGCCTTGTTGTACTCTGAGATAATCTGCTACATGACCTTTCTGATGTAATTTGTAAACTTACTACTTACTACCACGTTGACTACTCCGATCAGCCCTTGTCTTCCCAAATGTATGTAAATCCTGTCCCTCAGAATCCCCTCCAACAACTTACCCACCACTGACATCAGGCTCACTGGTCTATGTTCCCCGGCTATTTGGGTCAATATTTCTTTTTCTCGTCCCAATCCTCCACTGCTCACAACAAATGTTAAATGTAACCAGGTTGGTGAAATGGCCGATGATATCGGTCTCAGACTGGGTCAGGGTCAGTTTTAGGAACAAGTTAGGCTGTTTTTTTAATCTGCTGAAATAGCACTTTTATGATCCAGAGCAAAGTTAGTCAAACTATGATGGAAAGATTAATGGCAAACTGTTTGGTAATTGCAATTATATAATCGGTATTTCCCTGTTTACAACACTGACACACACACGTAAACAAAATCTCTGCAATTTGAAGTTGAAAGCGCTTTGTCCAGATATTAGTGTAACTCACGACAATAGGAAACATTGAGAGATTGTCCAAAATATGATTCTGCTTCTGAAGATATTCTACTCACACAAGCTGCTAGCAATGGGATTTCATCCTGTAAGAGTCAGATTTGACTGAATTCCCTTTGTATTAGGCAGTGAGGAGGTTCCAATGAATTCTGGTCAGGGATTACCCAAAGGCTAGCACAGTGCCTCTGTGGTTAGCACTGCTGCCTCATAGCATCAGGGACTTGGGTTCGATTCCAGCCTCGGGCGACATACTGTGTGGAGTTTGCACATTCTCCCCTTGGCTGTGTGAGCTTCTAACGGGTGTTCCAGTTTCCTCCCATGGTCCAAAGCTGTGTAGGTTAGGTGGATTAGTCATGCTAAATTGTCCATAGTGTTCAAGGATTTCTAGGTTAGTTACATTAGTCAGTAAATATAGGGGAACGGGCCTGGGAAGGTTACTCTTTGGATGGTTGGTATGGACTTGTTGGGCTGAAGGGTCTGTTTCCACACTGCAGGAATTCTATAAAAATAAGAACGGTAATGATGACTGTAAAGTTTTTTTTTAGCTCGCACACAATGCAGCGATGAGGAACAATGAAGGAGAGAGAGTGCAATAGGCCGTTCCTTCTCAGGCAGATTACTTTTTCTCCCTCTCTGAGTTGAATCAAACAGTATGCCATCCTCTCCCAAATTGTACCATTTGAGGTTTCCTTGTACATTGTCCAAACTATGTCTCCATCACATTCCCTGTTCCATGTAGGTGCATCATTGCTGCTGCCATGCACAGAGGCATCCCTTAGCAGAAAATGGACTCAATCAATTTGAAGATACGTTTGTATAACCTTGCGTCATTAAAAAAAAATGTTTAATGTATTCAGAATAAAATGAATTTATTTTTTAACAAATACAGATATTGTTGGAAAAACTCAGCAGGTCTGTAAGTATACAGATGCCTTTTACATGTTATAGTTGTACCAGCCTCCGCCACTTCCTCTAGCAGCTCATTCCATATGCACATCACCCTCTGCGTGAAAAGGTGCCTCTTAGGCCTCTTCAAAACCTTTCCCTTCTCACTTTCAACCAATGCCCTCTAGTTTTGGACGCCCCTAACATGGGGAAAAAACTCTGACTACTCACCCTATCCATGACCATTCCGATTTTATGCACCTCTACTGATGCGAAATGTGACTCCAATCAACACAAATAGCTGCGTTTTCAGTCATCCTTGGCCTAAATTCTGAAATTCAATACTGACAACTCTTCCTTCTCCACCGAGTCACAATTCTAAATCTATTTTAATCATTTTGTTCAGAGGTATCATGAGACACTTCTGTGGGATTTGCACCGAGATCTTTGTGCCCGGAGATGCTCATCAGCATGTTATGACATGTTGTGACAAACCTCTGCAACATGCTGGACTTGCATCCAGACCTTCTAGTCCAGAGCTAGGAACACTGCTGTACAAGTTCAGGAATTGGAATCAAATCCAGAGTTCTGGCTCAGAGGCAGGGACACTACCCACTACACTACCATACCCAGATTTTGGGTCATATTTTAAGTGCCAGCTTTCAGCTCAGTATGAATTTATCATAATCAGGTTCCCATTACTGAGCCACACAAAACACTTTGTATTGTTAAACAAATGCAAGATATTTGTCTCAACTGTAGGATATTGAGTGCACGTGCTGTGACATTGAAATGAACTATGAACATAGTGAGTTTTGAGAAGATTTGTAGCTCAGGTTGAGGTTTTGAATGTAGGTTTGCTCGCTGAGCTGAAAGGTTCATTTCCAAACGTTTACATTACCTTACTAGGTAACATCTTCAGTAGACTTTATGCAAAGCAATGCTGAAACTTCTTACTTTCTATTTATATGTTCGTGTTTCTTTGGGTTGGTGATGTCATTTCCTTTGATGATGTTATTTCCTGTGGTGAAGTCATTTCCTGTTCCTTTTCTCAGAGGGTGGTAGATGGGGTCTAACTCGATGTGAATGTTGATAAAGTTCTGGTTGGAATGCCATGCTTCTAAGAATTCTCGTGCATGTCTTTGTTTGGCTTGTCCTCGGATGGAAGTATTGTCCCAGTCGAAGTGGTGTCCTTCCTCATCCATATGTGATGATACGAGTGAGAGACGGTCATGTCCTTTTGTGACTAGTTGGTGTTCATGCCTGTTTGTCCAATGTATTATTTGTTACAGTACTTGCACGGTATTTTGTACATGATGTTAGTTTTGCTTATTGTCTATATAGGGTCTTTCACGTTCATTAGCTGTTGTTTTAGTGTTTTTGTGGGTAAGAAACAGAGCTCACAATATAATAAATTTCGGACCAAGTCAAATTCTGAAGCAACGAATTTTATTGAAACGTTCTTGCAAGAAGGGGTGACTAGGAAATAGCCACACCAATCCAGAAATTATTCCACAATTTATACAGTTTAATTCTCAGTACTTCTCAATTTACCTCTTTGTCCTTCAAACCTATCAATATTCCGTATTGTGTTCTTCCCCTGCCCAGCTGCACTCCGCGCTTGTTTACTTCTCCCCCTACTCCAAACCGGGCAGCCCTCCCCCCTATCTGACATGAGGTAAATGCACTAAGCTTGGCATATCGTGATGTGTTTTTCACCTTATTTGTCTGTCTGTAACATCTTTCATTGTTTGTCGGCATGTTTCATTCCTGTATGCACATTTTAGCTAATGTAAGTATGTTTTTCTTCCACATAGTTTTCATTCCTGTGTTAATTTTATTTTTGCCTTACATAAGCAATCATTAATTAAGCTTTTGGCTGATACTGGTGTTTATAAGCAATTATTAATTTGGCTGAAACAATTATATACTGATGTTAATAAACATTTGCAGAAGTAACCTGTTTTACCTATATCCCACAATTTCTCCCTTTTTCTTTAATTATCATTATCTTCTGCATTTTCTTTTTATATGTTGCTTCCAAATTGACCAGCATCTTTTCTGAAATTCCATTTATTTTGGAAATCTCCCCGAGGTCACTTATTCCCTCATTGTTTAACAGGTAGAGCCCTCCCCCCAATTGTTCTTTACAGGCATTTGTGTGGCCAAAGCTGTTTCAATCAACCTTTGGATTAACCCCGTGCGCACGGTATGATACAGCATCCTATTGCAGTTAGTACTCCCACCACTACGATCTAGGAGGTAAGGACTGAAACCACCACACCCTTCCACTTCCCAAGCCACAATTCTAGCCACCCAGTGAATGATGTGCTAACTCCTGAATTTTCAGCTAGTTCTTCAGCTAGTGTTGTTAGACCTTTGCTGAGCTCGAATAATAAACCCATCTGGGGCTGTGTTATTTGAAATAAAGGCACAATAGCTCCCTCCTAACATTACACACACTCTGCCTTTTTCTGCTAGGGTCATTCTATCCTCCCATGCCATTCTGCTGGGTGCATCAAGTTTTTCGGCTATATCTTTAATTGCGTCTGTAGTGTAATTGATGCTGATTATAGAAAATAAGATTTATCCAATCCACATTTTTGTTGACTGTTACCCACCAGAAGAGAGTTGATTCAAAGCCTGCCATAATCTGGTTACAAGCATTGAACTCATCAGGTACCCCTCTTGGGTCTCATATAGAGTCTAGATATACCTGATCATCAAACGAAATACCCAATAGTGATCTCTTACTTCGTCCCCCTTCCTTTACTATCTCTTTCTTTTCAAATGCCAAGGTGATCGGAATTGCCAATTGTACAATCGCACATATGCCCCTCCCATTTGGAGGGAGGGTGGGTCTCAATATTTTCCCTCCGCAGTCCCATCACAGATCCGCTCAGGGAATCCTTAATGCTGAGTGGTTCCCTCCATTTTCAGTCATGTACTCAATCTTGGTACATGATTTCAGCTCCCCCAAATATCTGGACCGATCTGTTCCTCGCCTTTTTACGCAAGATGTGTGATTTCCGACAACGGCAGAAAACATGGAGGCGTCTTTAAGCCTTCCTTCTTTAAAGGAGGGAATTTAATAGAATGGGCATTCAATCTTTATTACTCCATGCAGTCTTATCCTGATACAGAGCTATCATGCATGTCATACCCCTCCTGTCTCGGTTCCCCCCCCCCCCCCCCTCACCCGAGTGGCAAGGGGACTACTTGGGCCATTGGTCTCCCAGAGGCACATGCATAACAATTGCTTTTATTCAAACATTCCACACTGTACTTTACCCATTCAACCCAGGCATTTGTATTCCCATATTCTGTTTCTACTTCAATGGTCTGCTTTAAGTCCTTTGCCTCTACAACTTTTATCACTTTAGGATCAGAGTAAGGGGCTTTACTCTTCCTTTCTCCTACTCGGGTTCTGTCTTTTACCTGTAATTTAAAAGAACATCCCAGGAAATTGTTCCCGTCTGCTTTCATCTGTATTCCAAATATTTGGTGTAATTGGACCTTATAGGTTTCTCTCCCTAAAACTGCTTCATACCATGAGGTTTTCTTTATTATTATATATATTGTTTTAAACTTTTTATCGGACAGTCAAGAGCTGGCCTAGGGGCCTCGGTGTACTGTGACCAGTGGATTAATCAAGAGATCACCTCTGAGGCCTTACTGCCTCCACCATTCTTTACATTCTTTATTACAAATATATCCCTTCCATTTCTCTCTCCGGGACATTTTCTTCCCATTAGTCTTATCCCATGCACCCCTTTTGGGATCTTTTTCATAGAGCCTAAGATGTATCTCTGAGTTACTATATTGCCTGTGATCTCTTACATCTCCACAATCCACCAGGCTGCAGGCATCTGTTTTTGTGACTTGTGGATTTGTACTTTCAGGAACCGTTATCACTAAGATGATTTATTACAATCTAATGTTGAACTGAAGCTTCAACTGTCCTCTACAAATTGCTTTTATGTAAGGATAAATGAGATTAGTTAGAAACTGATAGCAAGGCAGTCATGACCTGTAAAAAGAAAAGGAGTGAACATTTTATTTCATAATCACTGTAAAATCCTAAACGTTAAAAGAAATTATCTTAAATTTCCATAATAGAAATCAGATTCAAAATAATCTCTGATCTCAAGCTCCAGGGGACAAAGCACAAACATTAAATCACAAACAAACAAATGTGCATTCAAACCGAATCACAAAGGGCTAAAATTCCTATTAGCTGTACAGCTCCTTTCTCTCTCTCTCACACACAAACACACCATATCTCACAGACACTTAGGGAGCTTCCCGCAACAACTCCTCCAGAGGCTTCTCGTTCCACCCCCCTATCTTTTGAATCTTTTTCTGGATGTCTGGCCATGATTTAGATGCGAAATGTACCCTCAGTAGCCCTTCAGCTATCTAGCCCTTCCGACACGGAGCATACTCTGATTCCTCCTGACTGAAAAGCTGTTTTCTGTTGACGTATAAATTCAAATATTTACAAACCCAGTCTTCATCCGACCTGTACTTTGGCCAGAAGACGATGGTACGAAGAATTGATTCCTTAATCCATACAAAGCAACAATATTTAATCATCTTTTCCTATCTTTTTCCCTTTTGGAAGTATTATTTTTCCAA
>NC_057719.1:94138919-94143835 GCF_004010195.1 Chiloscyllium plagiosum | reverse complement strand
ATTTTAAACACTGCCTTGGAGTCACAGCCCGTGCCTCTGAATTACCAGTCTAGTTACATTATCACTCTGATACAGAGTCCTTATTCCCTAATCCGTATTCCCTAGTCACTGCCAGAGTGAGTTGACGGGGAAAACAGTTTGACTACCAACAGTCAAAAGGATTTTGGGAAAAAAAGAGAAAGAGAGATTGAGAGACAATTTCATGCAAGAGCACAGATTTCAGAATGCTAAAATGAAGACATTTCAACAGCATTCTGCAACATGGGCCTGTATTCCCTGTAAAGATAGATGAAGGGCCATTGGTGTTAATAAAGATGATGGAGAGTTTTGGATGAGCATTTGTTCTACAACTTTGTCACTGGGTGTGGGGTCAGCAGAGTCTTCGACTCATTGGGCTGAATCTAACAATAATTTGTCTCAGTGACATTTTTATTGAGTGTGATGGGGGATTGTCTGCACAAGGCTGAGCTAGTTTCTTGGTGCTATCGTATCGAACTCACCTCATTAACTACCCACTCAATCTCATACTGTTCCGATCATTCATTGCCAGCCCAATTCTCCAATCCAACATGGCTGGAGGGGCTTACCGTCTCACTAATGCCACTGGATATTCCGTGATCACTGGTATTGTTACCATCTTTCAAACTGTTGAACTTTCTCACTTTGGAGCGACCCTGTACAGTTGACCCTGCACATGGCGGATAAGGGGAATTAACACAACAATTTTTCATCTCTCGCTCTCTCTCTTTCCAGTTATGTTATATTCAAACACAATTAGTAATTCTGGCTCACTCTGTGTCACTTTATTGTATTCAACCAAACACTGCTTCCAAACACTTGTCCCGTTATAAATACAATTTCGAGCAGAGAACGTTTTTATCCTCAGCTGTTATCTTGACCGTTATCTGAATTGTACCACTTTCCTTGTAAGGAACGTTTCTTTTGCCCTTTGTCTGTGACTGTTTCTGTCTGTAGCAGTTACACTGTCTCCCACTCAGTTGGCTGGACGGCTGATTTGTGATGCAGAGGGAGTCCAGCAGAGCAGATTCAATTCCCCCACACTGACAGAGGTTACCATGAAGGGGACGCTCTCTCAACAATGGGCAATCTAGCATGGCCAATCCACTCTAAACTGCACATCTTTGTACTCTGGGAGGAAACTGGAGAATTGGGGTGAACCCATATAGATACGTGTGAATATCCAAAGTCCACATAGAGGGTCACCTGAGGTTTGGAATTGAACCCAGCTCCTTAGTGACGTGAGGCAGCTGTGCTAACCACATATCCATCATACTCCTCAGTTAGTTCTATTAATTACCTGTAGCTGACTAAACAAATCTAACTGAGTTGTTCTGATAACTGAACCTGTCTTAGACATTTAGCATTGGCCATATTACCAACCTGGTTACATTTAAAATCTGCTGTGAACAGTAGAGGAGTGGGACTAGAAAGGGAAACAGTGGCACCCTCCAACCTCAGTCAGAACCGGAGAGAGGAGAAATTCACAAAGTGGGAATTCATTCAAGTGGGAATTCCATATCCCAGAAGTTTGGAAGGGTTGAATCATTACATTATTTCGAGGTTGGCTTAATCTGATTGTCCATAGATAGATGAATCGGGGATAATGGTGCATGGAGAGAAAGGTGCAGCTGGGAACACAATGAGATGAGCCATGAGCTTATTGACTGGTGGAATAGCGTCAAACGGCCGAATGGCCTACTCGTTTCCTTAGCCCTGAGTTCTGATGTTGCTTTCAGCCCTTCGGACCTGCTGCACAGGAGCAGATCGAGGCCACTCCGAAACTTAAGTGTAGGTTGGGAAATGTACTTGGAAAATCCAGGCTGGCTCAGGCAGTGACCCCACACCTCCACCCCAACCCCTGTTTCCAGGCTTCACCTCTCTGTAACTTCTACTCCAGATGTAGGTCATGTTACAGACCCAGATTCGCTGTGAATACAGCCCCCATATCCTACACAGGGTCTACTCAGACAAATCCTCTGCTCTCCCTGAATCTAACATTTTACATCATGACTTCCAGGAAAATAATCAGTTATTTTCCAAAAGCATAACATGAGAACGTACGAAATAGGAACAGTAGCTGGCTATTCAGCCCCTCAAGCCTGCACTGTCAAACAATAAGAACATGGCTGGTCTACTCCAGGGCTCAACTCCACTTTCCTGCTAACCCCTTGTATCGCGCAACTGACAGATATGTCAAAAACCAATCCAGCCCGCCTGTAAAGACGTTCAGTGTCCCAGCATCCACACTCACTGGGTTAGGGAATTTCCGCCATTCACTACCTTCTGAAAAAGATAATCATTTACATCTCAGTTTGAAATCGATATTCCTTATTCTGTATCGACATCCCTGAGTTCGAGACTCTGCCCTGGTGTGGAATCACATTCTCAACACCTACCTTGTCAAGCCCACTCTGTATTTTGTCAGTTTCAGTAATGTCACCCTCATTCATTTAAACCACAATGAATAATCGCCTCAGCATTTTTGATGTATTCAAAAAATCAACTCTTCCATCCCAGAAACCAGTCTAATGAGCCAACATTTCTGCGTCGGCATGCTGACGTTATGTTTCATATACAGGAACACTCCAATCCGTTGTACTGCTCCTTTTTCGGGAGACTTCCCCATTAAATAACAGCCTGCCTTTTGGTTGTCAGTGTCATCCACAAACTTGGATGTATATTGCACTGAGCTCCCGCCGTCAGGCTATCAGTATAGATTGTAAGCAGCTCTAGCCATCGCACTGATATTTGTGATCTTCCAGAAGATACTTTTTTTTCATAAAGATCAATGAATCCTGATTCTCCGATTTCTAAGTGTTTACCAATTGTCATCCCATGCTAATGTGTCATACGATGAGCTTCTGTCTTGTGTAAGAACATTTATTTTGTGATACCTTGCGGAAAATCTCTAGAAAGCCTCATGTCTACCAGTCCACCTTTATCAAGGCCACTTGTTACATTCTTAGGGATCTCCAGAAAATCTTTGCATGATTTTACAGGCAAAATATAGTGCGCCTTTAACAAGACAATGCTGACTCTGTGAGAAGCTTTTCTAAATGTCCTGCAGTCCTTTCCTTAACAACAGACTCTCACAGATTCGTAGCAATAATGGTTAGGCTGAATGGTTGCTGCTTTCAGTCTTGCTCCTTTCTTGAAGATGGTCGCCACATTGGAGTTTCACTGGATCACTCCTTTAATCCACGGAGTTATGGAATATTTCACACAGAGTCACCAGCCACTCTGTGACCAGTTCTTTTAAAACCAGCTATGAATTGCTGATAACCGGTTTACCCTTGGTCTTATCTGTTTGAGAGATGTCTTGTTCCTTTTTTTAGAGAGAGTTCAAGAACTTCCCTCTTATTACCATTTTGTTTATATCATTGAAATATTTACAACATCTTCACCAGTGAGGAACGATGTCAAATACTGGTGTAAGTGGTCTGTCTGTTCCTTGTCGCCATTTTCCCAGTCACAACCTCCAAATGTCCTCAATATACATTTCTTTTCACCAAAGATCTCGCACACCTCTTGAACTATTCTTACATACATGGAAAAGCTCGTGCTGCTTGTTTTTATATTTCTAGCCAATTTGCTTACATCACATCTTTTCTTCCATTTTCTTTGTTTTCTATATTCATACAGTCATATCGCGCACGCATACAATCTTACATATCCAACATATCCAACATATCCATGCCAGCCAGGTTTTCCAATATAAACTAGTCCCATCTGCTTTCACTTGGCCCATACGCCTCAAAACGGTTCCCATTCATATGTTTGTCAAAAGGCCTTGTAAAAGTTAGAGCTGTACCTGCATCTGCCAGTCTTCCTTTGGCAGCTCATTCCATAAACACATCACCCTCTGTGTAAAAGAAGCTCCCTCTTCCTCCCTTTTAAATCTTCCCTTTTACACAATAAACCTATGCTCTCTATGATTTTATTTTCTTGTGCCAAATCTTCTCACAAACTTCATTTTCCTATCCTGTCGAAAAGACCTTGGCTATTCACCCTATCCATGCCTTCCATGGTATTATACACTTCTAGAATTTCACCCGTCAACCTCCTACACTCCATCTCATCCTAGCTTCAAGAACAAGCATTTAAAGATAAGCACTGCAAATTTGAAACAATATTAAAAATGATAGGTAAACAGCACACAGCCCAAATTTCATACTGTTATTTGTTTTCTCCATGTTACAATACTAAGGCAGCATGAAAATCTTACTACTGGCAATAAAAAGTCAAACACCTGAATTCCTTTGTCTGATGGCTGTGATGATCTCTACAGTGAAAATGTGTCTCTGGCCAGATCGATATAATACTACATGTTCAAAATTCTCCCTCCTCGCCTCCCTGTGACCTTATGTGGTTGTGTCTTCTTTATCTTGCATTCAATAGCGAGAACCTCTTTCCCCATTCACATTTTAACTTAACTCATTTTATATCATCTTCTCGTTCACCACTACTAAAAGCCTGTACATCTGTTCTCACGCCCTCTTTTGCCTGTCACTTACTCAACCCCCACCCCCACCTCTGAAAAGGGACTAAAATGCCCAGATTCCAATCCTTTCCAGTTCTGAAGAAGTATCACACTGGACTTGCAATGCTAACTCTGTTTTTATGTCTCCACAGATGCTGTCAGACCTGCTGAGCTTCTTCAGAAATAAATAGGCACAGAATACATTTTCAATTAAACAAATAATTAGAACATAGAACATAGAAGAATACAGCGCAGTACAGGCCCTTCGGCCCTCGATGTTGCGCCGATCCAAGCCCACCTAACCTACACTAGCCCACTATCCTCCATATGCCTATCCAATGCCCGCTTAAATGCCCATAATAAGGGAGAGTCCACCACTGCTACTGGCAGGGCATTCCATGAACTCACGACCCGC
>NC_057719.1:94116784-94138640 GCF_004010195.1 Chiloscyllium plagiosum | reverse complement strand
CTTACCAACGTGAATCACCTCACACTTAGCTACATTGAATTCCATTTGCCACCTTTCTGCCCAGTTCTGCAGCTTATCTATATCCCGCTGTAACCTGCCACATCCTTCCTCACTGTCTACAACTCCTCCGACTTTCGTATCATCCGCAAACTTGCTCACCCAACCTTCTAACCCCTCCTCCAGGTCATTTATAAAAATGACAAACAACAATGGTCCCAAAACAGATCCTTGCGGAACACCGCTAGTGACGGCACTCCAAGATGAACCTTTGCCATCAACTACTACCCTCTGTCTTCTTCCAGCCAGAATTGTGGATACTGGAAATAAAAATAAAAAAATTACTGGAGAAACAGGGAAGGGTCACTGCACCTGAAAGATGAACTCAGCTTTCACTGCACAAGATGCAGCCAGACATGCTTAGTTTCTTCAGCAATTTCTGTTTTTGAACAAGTTCCAATGAAGTTTGTCAAATCTGCTCAAACGCCCTGTCCAGCAGAGAGCGTTGTACATTGGGAAGTGAACAATAACGCAAAGTGCACAAGTTCATTGGCTCTGAAACGACATAAGGCTGGCATCAGTGACACAACAGAACTCTTAATTATGGTCACGAAGAAAATCAAAGAAAAAAAACATTCACTTCAAACACAGAAAATGGTATTACGGGAAAGAAAACGATTCAGATTAATATGTTAAATCATCGGAGTAATTTAACATTTTTGAGGCGTGACATCAGGGAGATTCCCTCAGCAGAATGAGAATATGAAACTGGAAGTGTTCGCACATTAGAAACCAGGTTAGGTCACTGAGTAAGGGGCTGACGGGTGAATGGGTCTCGGTGTGAACTGGTGGAAAGTCAGTGGAATTGGTTTGCAGATATTGCAGCTCACACTAGGTTATCATGTGATGCTGCAGATTACAGCAGCAGCCACAGTACAATTGCATTCAATCACAATCCTGCAATCCTGACCCCATTCCTGCAATAGGACTGAAGACTTGTGCTGCACAACAAGCCGTGTCCTTGGAGAAGATTTTTCATTCCAGCTCTAACTGTGACATCTGCCTGGCCACGTGGAAAATTCCTCAACTATATTCAGTCCTATAACAAGGGAATCACTACACTCTGACCATTTACCACGCCCTCAGTCCCGTCGCGATAGTCACATTGGTGGGAGTTCTTTTTGACAGAGCTGTCCAGTAGCATAGAAATAACCAGCTCAGTGTGGTTTCTGACAGGTCCCCATGAGGAAATGGTGCTGTTGTGGAATTGTCACTGGATTACAAATCCAGAGCAGGATAATCCTCTGGCAGCTGGTGGAAATTAATAATAATTAATAAAGTATCGAGATATAAAACCTGGCGTCAGTAACAGTGACCTTGAAGCCAATGTCGATTGTAAACACCAATTTCCTTCCCCACTGTACTTTCAAGAACTGAATCTCCTGTGCTTTCCTGGTCCGGCCTAAAAGTGACTCCAGACACACAGACGTTGAGAAACTCTTCAATTGTCTCTGAATTCGCCAAGCAAGACCCTCAATTTTATCAAACTGCTCCGGGTCTTAAAGGACAAAACCGGACAGAACACCCAGCACCAGCCTCTGCATTCGAAAAGTGAATGGGAAACACAGTCCATTAATCCTGCAGAGATCTCCACCCTAACATCTGAGAGCTTGTGACAACAGTTATAGAGCTTTCCCACAGACTGCACAGAAACATCGGGAAAGGAGGAGGTCTTTCGACACATTGAGCTTTCTCCATTCCAGTTCATGATGAAATTTTTCTCAAAACAGTTTTCCCCACACAGTGTTCATAACACTTAGTATGTTTAAACATCGGGACATATAAAATAAGAATTACTGTAGTCCCTTCGGTCCATCAATTTTGCTCCTCCATTCAATATACAGGCAGTTCTCCAATAATGTGGGTTTATTAAAAACGATTTGGCTGCAACACGATTATGAATTGTGCACCTTTCTTTATAAAGCGAGCTCCTGCTCACTGTGACGTGATTCCATTCCCGGCCCCAGCTGAACAGCAAAACCCAGCCTCAGGATCCCCTGTCTGCCAAATGCACCCTCAGTGTGTTCAGCTAAACCAGGAATGTAATCCGCTCTGCAAGCCTTGAAATTGAGACTGAAACTGGGAATTGTTATCGAGTTTTGAGAAGATTTGTGGTTGAGGTTCTCGATGTATGAGCCTTCCAGCGAACAAACCTGCATCCAGAACTGGGAATTGTAGTCGACATTTAGAAAAAACTTTATTTCAAACCAGGGGAGGAATCTTGGGGAGAAATCTTGGGACGGCAGAGTGGCTCAGTGGTTATCACCAGAGACCTGGGTTCAATTTCTTCATTGTGTGACTGTCTGTGTGCAGGTTGCACGTTCTCCCTGTGTCTGCGTGGGTTTCCTCCGGGTGCTCCAGTTTCCTCCCACAAAGATGTGCTGGTCAGGTGAATTGGTCATGCTAAATTGGCCATAGTGCGAGATGTGTTAGTCACGAGTAAATATAGGGTCGAGGAATGGGTCTGTGTGGGTTACTCTTCGGAGGGTGGTGTGGACTTATTGGGCCGAAGGGCCTGTTTACAAACTATCAGGAATCTACTCTAACTGTAAACCCGCAGCAGCATCACATGGTCAGTCAGCTCGCGTGCTTTCGAGGTGAAGCCCTTGTTGAAAGGTACAGTGCTGTAGTCGGTAACTGTAGTGTGAAAATGATACATTTACAGTACTATTACATTACAATATATGGTTTTAAAATTTACGTAGACTATGCTGTTGTTTGTGTTACGTTGACTATTATTTTTGTTTTGATTTTTCCTGACATTATTGGGCGTTCGCCCCATACCCACTTTTCCCCATAGCCCCCATTATCTATATTGCACCGCTTGCTATAATTTGGTGTTACACAAGAACACAGCCGCCGCGTTATCAGAGAACAACCTGCAGTGATCGCTGGTTTTCTATAGCGACACCATTCTCCTGCTCTCTTCCTATCCCTTTCCTGTGTAAAAATCATTATTTATATTCAGTGCCTTGTCTTCCACATCCTGATCTGGGAGAGAATTCCCCAGGTTCAGCAGTCTCTGAGTGCAGACATTTATTCTCATCTCAATGCAGAGTGGCCAGCCTGTACCTAATACTGTGGGCCCTTGTGTTAGACGCCCCAGACTGGAGAATCATCATCCCTGCTTCCATACTGTCTCCCCCGTCAGAGTTTTATATATTTCACTCGTTTTCTTAAAGCTCATGGAATACAGGCCCAGTCACCCCAAACAATGCTCCCACAACAAGCCTATCATACCAGAGATTGATCTGGTCATCCTTCACTGCACCCCTCAATGTCAGCTTGTCCTTTATTAGGTAAGGACACTAAAACTGCACACAATACTGCACAATGTTTGAAATGGGGTCTCACCAAGGCTCTGTGCAGCTGCAGTAATACGCCCTTACTCCTGCACTCAAGTCCCCCTGAAATGATGGTCAAGGCACCACTTATTTTCTTAACTGCTTTCACCGTCCATAATTAAACAAACACAGAAGCATATGATCTGTACTGTCAGAAAAGCAATACGATCTACATTAGTCCCACTTTTACATGAGATCTGTAGCCATAAATGTTATGATACTTCAAGTACTTTTTAACAGTTGTGAGGTTACTCATCACAACTATCCTCTCATGAAGTTTAATACTGACCCAACACCCTCTGGGTAAAAAAAAACAATCCTCATATCTTCTCTAAACCTCAACCCCTTCACTTTAAAAGTGTGCTCCCTTGTTCTTCTCCCTTTTTACTAAATGGAACAGCTGCTGTCTGTCCCCCCGTCCATGTCTCTTGGAATCCCATCCTTCTGAATCACGTCCCCCTCAGCATTATCTGCTCCAAGGTAAACAACCCGAGCTTATTTAGCCTCTCTCCGTAGCTGATATGCTCCATCCCAGGGAACATCCTGGTGAATCTCCACTGCGCCCCCTCCACTGCAATCGCATTCTTCCATAATGTGACTTCCAGAACTCCACACAGTATTCCATCTGTGGCTGAATCAAACATTTGTTTAACTCTTACAATCTATGTCTCGATGAATAAAGGCTATACCGACAGGTGCAAGTGACTTCTGAACTAACCTATTACTCTGCCGAGTGACATTTAGGGATGTGTCGAGAAGCACCCTCGGAGTTTCCTAGTGTGCTGTCATTCATTGAGTCCTCCCCTGCCTTCTTCCAAAGTGCATCACCTCATATTTATAAGGGTTACATTCCATCTGCCATTGCTCTGCACATCTGATCCTTCCATCGGTATCTTCCTGTAACATAAAACCCTTCTCCTCACTGACAACTACACGGACAGTCTTTGTGCTAAACGCAAACTTACTTAACTCACTCTCTACACGCCCCTCCACATTCACATCTAAATCATTTCCGCCTACCACAAATAATAAGGGACACAGCACTGATCCCTGTGGTACGCCAGGGGAGACTGGTCTCCAGTCACACAAACAATTATCTACTCTCTGTCTCCAGTCAGTTAGAAAATTTGAATATATCTTAGTAAATTAGACTTGATAGAATGACATTGTACGTTGTTCATGAGTTTCCCATGCGGGGCTTTGACAAAGGTCTTGCTGAAAAACCATATAAATGACCTCTTCAAAAAAAAAAATCAATAAAATTCGTTCGGTACGACTTCCCTCTGATATCTTCATGCTGGTGATCATGATCAAACATTGCCTCTCTAAATGAAGATCAATTTTATCCTTCCCTATTTTCCCCAGTAGTTTCCTTGACACTGATCTGATACTTCACTGATCTACAGTTCCCTAGTCTACATCCACCCGCATTCCTGTAAAGGCTCCAGTCCTCTAGCACCTCCCATGTGACAAGATCCTTTGAGTCAGTGCCTTTCCTCCCTTGTCTCCAACAGCAGCCTGTGAAACAACTCATCCAGACCTGGGGACTTGTCCAATTTTATACCAGCCAAAACCATCAATCCCTGCTCGCATCTTACATCAAGAACTTCCCAGTCCATCTTCTTGAACTATGTATCTGACTCCTCATTCTCCCAAGTAAAACAGATGGGAAGCTCTCATGTCACAATTTATCAATGTTCTCCAGCTTTGCACACAGATTGCTCTCTTGGTTTCTAATGGGCCCTGATTGATCCCTGGTTATTCTGTTCTGCATGATGTTCTTATGGAATATCTTGAAATCCTCGCTAATCTTGCTCACACTTTTCGATGCCCTTATGTTCATCACTCCCCTCTGAGTGATATTTTTAAAGTTTCATTTTGATCACCTCTCATTCTCTGAAACTTTACAGCATGCAGGCGGATTGCCCTCATTGGACAATCTTGCCATCCGAGGGATTAATCTGGAAAATGTCCATTCAGTATATGAGATCAGTATGATTTACTTGGATCAGGAAATCAAAGCTGTACTCAATACTCCAGGTACAGACTAACCAACATTCTGTGTCACTGGTGCAAATTACTTCAGAAGCTGGAATCTGTAGTGAAACCAACACATGCTGGAGATCGCTGGAGATACATCATCCGCGGAGAGACAGACAATTTTCTTTATTGTTTTAAGGATAACTTCCTATATGAATTCTTTAAAAATCCTCCTGATATCCAACTAGACCACATCCACTGGTTTCTCCATTGTTTATATCGACAAGAGACATCTTCAAGCAAAAATTTTGTAAATGTTGCGTTCCCTTTCAGAAATCTAGCATCATTCTCTAGACTATGCTATAAGTTTCCAAGTGTCCAATGTCCATTCTTTATAATAAATTCCGACAGATTCCCCACTGTGAACAATAAGTTAACTGGTCTGGAATTCCCCATTCTCCCTCTTCTTCACTTTGTAAATCCTTAGAATGCATTTATAACTTTCCAAATTGAATATGGAAAAGTAGAATGATTCCCAATGCAATTATTATCTCCATTTCTGCTTTCTCTGAAATTCTGGTATGAAGTACATTTGGTCTGTCAGACTTATCAATACAGTTATGTTTTCAAATGCTACCTCGTCACTGATTTTAGTCTTTACTGACACAAGTCCCATGGTCACTTGGTATTACTGGGAGATATTCTGGACCCTCCTCCGTGAAGACAGATATAAAATAACTGTTTAGTTTCCCTATCATTTTTCTGTTCTCGCAATAAATTATCCTGTCCACACATTCACTGTTCCACATTTGACCTTGTTTTTATTTTCCTTTCAAATATTCATAGAGGTTTTTCGTCAGTCTTTTTGTTTCTGGTTAGTTTGCATTGCTGTTCTGTTTATACTTTACTTATCGGTTTATCAGTCCTCTTTTGTTGCGTCCAAAATTTCAATGAATGCACAATATATGTCTCTTTTCTAAGGCACTTTCTTCGATCTAATGTAATTTTTAACTTATTTTGTTCACCATCTTTGAGTCACTTTGACTTTTGCGAATTATGCCTTGGAGGGATATATGTATGTTACAGACCTTACAGTGCTTCTGTAAATGACAGATATTGTCTGTCTTTCATTAAGTCATTTTAATGTACTTTCCAAATTCACTAAAGCCAGCTTTACTCTTGTATCTTAATAGTTTGCACGACTCAGGTATATACCCGCAATATAAGAAAAAGAACTGCTTGCATTCAGACGTCATGTAAAATTCAATATATTAAGAACACTATTCCCCAAAGATCCTCAAGAGCAAAGTATTCGATTTGCTCTTCTGATCACACAACACCAATTCCAAAAGTTCCTGATCAACAGCTCGGTGCTCAACATAGTACTAAAGCAACCCGGCTCATACACACTCAACATTAACATTCACTTGGGTAAACATTGGTTAGATGTAACTTGAAGCTGTCCATTATTACTGCAGTACCCACAAACTTGTATGTCTAATTTCCTGTTTTATAACATAGCCAACATTTGTATTGCAGCTTTCAATTTGATACGTAAATCTCATGAATGTTTGCTTCTCCTTGCTGTTTCTAATATCACCTCAACAGATTCTGTGGAATCCGAGTGACGTGGGCTCTGGCGAGGTTAATGGTAGATTCAGGCGAGATGTTTGGAGAGGCATATCTCAACATGGATATTATCTCAACACATGTTACCCGTTCTTCTCAAGCGGCATTGTAAGATTTTCTCCAGATCTTCCGTTATGCTGGTGTAGTAGAGAAGGACAATGATCTTTCAGCAATGCTGTGTATTCCCCAGAGAGCTGAGACTGCTCTAACCTGGGTGGGAACCTGAGAGCAGGCTGGTAAAGTGGTGCTGCTGCTGTACAGGATCTTCGTGAGATCACATCGGGTGTCGTGTGTACAGATGTAATCTACTCACTGAGGAAAGGATATTGCACATAACTCAAATGACTTCTGCAACAAAAGTGTTAATCATCGAATTTCTCCAGAGTGGAAGCAGACCATTTGACCCATCGACAACACACTGATACTCCGAAGATCATCCCATCCAATCCCCACCACACACCCCACCCAATATTTATAACCTGGCATTTTCCATGACTGATGCGCCTAGCTTCCACATCCCCGGATATTATGGGTAATTTAGCTTGGCCAATCCACCTAACCTGCATATCTTGGGACTGTGGGAAGAAACTGGAGACTGAAATTGAACTAAGATCGCTGGTGCAGTGAGGCAGCAGTTCTAACCTCTGAGCTACCCCGTGTGGGCAACAAAACTTGCCTGCATATTTCAGCTCTTGAAAAGTGGCATTTGAGCAGGGCGATTCCATAAGTCCCTAAAACTGTGATTGAACGACAGGAGGAGGACATTGAGATCTTGAACGGCTTGGTCAGGAACAGGAGCAGGCCATGCAAGTCCATAGAGACTATAATGTGTGAACACCGGGAGGACATTCCGCCCAGCGAGTGTGTAAAGCAGGAACAGAATAAGTCCAATCAGCCACACATGGCTCTTACACAGCAATTGGAACAGATCTTTCACAGCCTTGTGCGTGTTACACAGGAATTGTGAAAGGGAACATAATGGTTATAGAAAGGGAAGAACTTCGAATAACCAGCTTCACTCGGGAATGATAAGTGGTGAGAAAATTATTGGGATTGAAGACAAATTGTTAGGATGCGTCATGACAGAATTAATAACAGGAGATTTCCAAAGTCAAGCCACAATCCAGCACAGTCAACATAGTTTTATGAAGGATAAATCATGTTTGAATGATTTGACTAACTTTCGTTAAAAAAACGTAACAAGCAAGGTAGATAATGGGGGTTCTATAGATGTATTATATCCGGACTTCCAGACATAAGTGCGCAACGTGTCGCAAAAGATTAATATGCAAGACAAGAACAAGTGGGATTAGGAACAATCTACTTGCTAGGGGAGAGGATTAGCTCACCAGTAAAAAGTCATGATATGGAGCCGTTTGATTTGGACTGGGTTGGACAAGGTTAAAAATGAAATGAAACCTATTAGAGTCCAATCGGTTTATTTGTAAACATAAGGTTTCATTGTGCTTCTCATTCATCAGGTGTAAGTGACAGGAAGACCTTAAACACAGAAGATATAAGGAAAAGATCAAAGTGCTGTACAGATTTAGATTTTAGATTAGATTACAGTGTGGAAACAGACCCACCGAAGCGAAACCCACCCTATACCACTACATTTACCACTTACCTAACACCACGGGCAATTTAGTATGGTCAATTCACCTGACCCTGCACATCTTTGGACTGTGGGAGGAAACCGGAGCACCCGGAGGGAACCCATGTAGACTCCACACAGTTAGTCGCCTGAGGCGGGAATTGAACCCGGGCCTCAGGCGCTGTGAGGCAGCAGTGCTTGCCACTGTGCCACTGTGCCGCCCACAAAACTCATGCGCATGAATTGTACACACACCTAAGATGGCTCTTAAATACTTAATCAGTTAGACTGGAGGTGCGAGTGTGATTGGTTAATATGCAAATTGTCGAATTTATTTCAAGTCAATGCCTGGCGATACCTTCGGGTATTATCGATGTAAATGAATTAACACGTGCGGTCAGACAATGTATTCTAAGCTTGACGTCTTGTCTGGACTCTGTCTGTGTCTTGACCTGGAATTAGACTAGTTTTATTTACAAAGTACGATTTGTAAAATAACACATTGACAGAATGTCTACAAATTGTAAGTTTTGGAACAAAATAAAATGCATCTGCAAATACAAATGGGAAAATGCTAATTCAACCCACAGACTTCTCGTGTATTCATGCGTGTGCGTGTGCATATGTGTGAGAGAGGGGCGTGTCTGTGTGAAGGGGAGAGAGAGACATTGTGTGTATGTCAGAGACTGTGAGGTGGAGTCTGGGTGTGAGTGCGGGAGGGAGGGAGAGTGGTTGTGTGTGCATGTGTGTGTGAAAGATTGGAGTGTGGGAAATGTGAGAGAGGGGGAGTATGAGTGTGTGTGAGGGGCGGAGAGGGAGAATGTGCATCAGTGTATGTAACGGGGAGAGTGAGAGAGTGTCCAGGCTAAGACACAAACAGATATGGCTGATCCCTTTCCCCACACACACCCGCCCCGTGGTTTCAGAGATTTCCCCTCTCTGCAGCCTCTGCTCCATTCATGTTCATGTTACAGACCCGGACGCTGTTACTACAGTCCCATGCTACGTCCCGAGCTGGGACACCAAATCCTCCAGTCTGATGGAATGTTTGAA
Organism: Chiloscyllium plagiosum; assembly: GCF_004010195.1. Taxonomy (NCBI): domain Eukaryota; kingdom Metazoa; phylum Chordata; class Chondrichthyes; order Orectolobiformes; family Hemiscylliidae; genus Chiloscyllium; species Chiloscyllium plagiosum. The sequence goes on along the minus strand of NC_057719.1, from coordinate 94,128,983 downwards.
GCAGCTTACAGCACAACCTCCAGCAAACAATCCGCAGTACCTCCACTAACAGGAGGCAGTCAGAATCCCCTCAGCTACAAGTTAGATGCCTTTTCCTTTACAATTATACTCAAGGATTTTCCTTGCGTTACTGACCGCATCCACAACTGAGAGGGACAAACAGAGGCATTCCATGAGAAGGCGCATACCAAGATTCAAACGTGAATCAAAGCTCCTGGAACACCCTTGTCCATGGAGCATCACATCGGACACATTGAGAAGTGAACAACAGCCTGACACACACTATTTCAATGTTTCTGAGCTTCACCATGTCATCACTCGATACATGAGGGAGTCAAAAGCCAATGCCAGGGAAAGACGCAGAAAAAAAAACAAATAATTAATTAACTGATGACTTGGTGAAAATATGAATAAGGAGATGGAAGGATTTTAATAACTGGATAAGTGAGACAAAGGTGGACCAATCACAAGAATGTAAACATTGAATAAATACATTGCTCGATCAGTTGAATTGGTCTATTGCCTCAAATTCTAAATCTGCTTCACAGAACCAACCACAGACACCTTAAATTGGGGTAAGGTAACGGCCAAGATGGAGAGCTGTGCAGGCCATGCTAGTGGATTGCTCAATAAACCGGAATATCTGCACAGCGTGGGGAGCATTGCAAATCTTTGCCAGGATATTGCAACCTCTACCACCACCCTCTGTCTGGACCTTTGAGCCAATTTTGTATCCAAATGGCTAGTTATCCATGTATTGCATATGAACCAACCATATTTTCACCAAGTCATCAGTTAATTAATTATTTGTTTGTTTTTCTGCGTCTTTCCCTGGCATTGGCTTTTGACTCCCTCGTGTATCGAGTGATGACATGGTGAAGCTCAGAAACATTGAAATAGTGTGTGTCAGGCTGTTGTTCACTTCTCAATGTGTCCCATGTGGGTGGCACGGTGGCACAGTGGTTAGCACTACTGCCTCACAGCGCCAGAGACCCGGGTTCAATTCCCACCTCAGGCGACTGACTGTGTGGAGTTTGCACTTTCTCCCCGTGTCTGCGTTGGTTTCCTCCCACATTCACAAAGATGTGCAGGTCAGGTGAATTGGCAATGCTAAATTGCCCATAGTGTTAGGTAAGGCGTAAATGTTGGGGTATTGGTGGGTTACGCTTCGGCGGTCGGTGTGGACTTGTTGGGCCCAAAGGGCCTGTTTCCACACTGTAAAGTATTGTAATGTAATCTAACCTAAAACCTTGTTAAACTAATGACCATGCACAATGTTATTCAACGCCTTACCGATGTCCATGTCGACTATCTCAATTAATCTTTTTAGTCACTTCTTCAAAAAAATCTCAGTTAAGTCAGTGAGACACAACATTGCTTGCACAAATCCATGTTGACTATCCCTAATCCGTCGTTACCTTTCAAAGTGCGTGAAAATCCTATGCCTCATAATCCCCACCAACAACTTACCCACCACTGACGTCAGGCTCACTGGCTTTTCCTTATTACCCTTCTCAAATCCCTTAAGTTATGGCACCACGTTAGCCAACCTTTACCTGTGGCTATTGATGATAGCACGGGGCCCAGCAATCACTTCCCTCGCGTCCCACAGAGATCTAGCGTACATCGAATAAAAGCCAGGACATTTTCCTTCCTTTACATGCTTTAAGACCTCCAGCAGCACTTCTGTGATAGAGACACTTTCCAAGATGTCACTACTTATTTCCCAAATTATTTATCTTCCATATCCTCCTCCACAGTAAATACTGATACAAAATATTCGTTCAGTACCTTCCCCCATTTCCTGCAGTTCTGCATATGGGCAGCCTAGCTGATGTTGAAGGATGTCCTATTCTTTCCACAGTAACTCTTTTGTCCTTGATGTATTTGAAGAAGCCAAAGCTATCACATGTCCCCCTTTTTTACGCTCCCAATTTCCCTCTTAAGTATACTATTGTTGCCTTCAGACTCTTCTATTGATTCACTTTAAATCAAGAATTAAGAGGCTAATGATGACTATTCCAATTGTCGAAAAAGTCCATCTGATTCACTGATACCCTTTAAGGAAGCAAACTGCCATGCTTACCTGGTGTGGCCTACATGTGACTCCAGACCCACAGCAATGTAGTTGACTGTTAACCGCTCACTACGTAATTAGGGCTGGGTCCTGGATGTTTGCCTAGCCAGAGACGCCCTCATCCCGTGAATGCATTAAGAAAAAAAACTCAATTCCTGCTGTCTATACCTGGCATATTCTTCCCTCCTATCCGTGACCAGAACCTTAATTTGTCCAATCCTCCAGCATTCCTTACTCGTTACAGCCTTACCCTTCAACCTAAGAGGGACATACTGTATCTGTACTCCTGACATCACATTTTTGATGGCTTCTCACTTCACAACTGACCCATTTCTCTGCGAATATATATCCCAACCGACTTTGACATTTTCATTGAGTATGACAGAGGTATTGTCTGCTTGAGGCTGAGCTAAATGATGCTATCTTATCGAACTCACCTCATTAACTTTCCACCCGAATCCATGGAGTCCCTCTCATTCAATGACTGCCCGATTCTCCCATTCATCATGGCTGGAAGTACTCACCATCGCCCAGATATCTCCGATACTCCACGACCCCTGGCATTGGTGCCATCTTTAAAAGGCCAATGGGCACATGGTTGAGCTTTCTCAGGTTGGAGCTGCCCTGCACAGTTTATCCTGAACATTGCAGATAAGGGGAACTTATACCACAGTTGGTCTACTGGGGCCCGCAGATCCTGGTGGATGGGCTAGTATAGGGAGGGAAATTCTCACCCCAAAAGGGGGGCCACACCACCAGACCCACCAACCATGGTCTGAGCTCAGCGCAGTATCTGCGGTCTGAAGAAATGTCCAGCAATACAGGACAAGGATCAATGACCTTCCCCACTCTGTCAGGATAAGGTCACCGCATTTTCTCTACTCCCTCACAGTCACTGTATACCTGTTATAACAGGCGACTGACTGTGTGGAGTTTGCACGTTCTCCCCGTGTCTGCGTGGGTTTCCTCCGGGTGCTCCGGTTTCCTCCCACAGTCCAAAGTGACCTTCCCCACTCTGTCAGGATAAGGTCACCGTATTTTCTCTACTCCCTCACAGTCACTGTATACCTGTTATAACACCTACCCCGGAACAAGACTCCACCACTCTCACTGCTGCACGCAGAACATTCCCTTTCTCTCTCTTTCCCCTCTACTATATCTCCTTCACTAACAGCACTGCATGGATACAACACTCTTGACTGACTCCCACTGGACACGTCACCATCTCACCCACCCTCCCACCTACACCAGCACTAACAATAGTTTCACCCACTCCCACCCTCACTGAATCCTTCCCCGTCTCCTACTCCAGGAGAAACAGCTCGGAATAGGATAGAAAGTGCGAAACCAGGTCGTGGAGTAGTCGATATCCACCTCCTCCCACCCCCTGTATTTCTGTGTCTGTATTTTTCTCTGTGAGTGTCTGCGTGTAGTTGCAGGTCTGGCAGTCTCTGTGGTGCTTAAAATGACACAATCTCTCTCTCAGTGATGGTGGCAGAGGGTGATACCCTTGAGGATTCAGTCTGGGTGGGAGAAAGAGCACCAGCTCACAGCATTATCCAAACTGACAGCAACATCAACACACACATCTCCCCGCCCGCTACACCCCGCGCCCTACACACACACACACACACACACACAATGCTGGTAGATGGAGAGTTGCAAATATACTTGGGCTCGTCAGAATGGAAATGCTCACCTCCGAATGAACCATTTTGCCAGGAGATCACATGAATTGATTTCTGATTCTGTGACTTGCAACGCTTAAACATGACATGGAGAAGTATTGGAAAGTCCTAAAAAAGGACCGGTAGTTTTGATAATGACGCAGGGACAATGTCGCTTAGTATCAGACAAAACTGCTCTGTGTTTCCAAAGATATTATTTGAAAAAAATCAAACGAACGTGTAATTTAAGAGATTCACAGCAAAGGATTTGCTATCCACTCAGTCAAAAACTGTGACACTGATGCAGTAGCGTGGGGTGGCCAGCAGAGGGTAGTATTGGATGAATTCAATCATAAACTGAGTGGTTCGCACTCCCGCCAAAAGGATTAGAGATGTTGGCCTTACAAACCTTCCGCACATTCCGTGGAAGAATAAAGGGAGTGATAGATAATTTTCGTCTCCATGGAGACGATGTTCATGAACTGGATAGATAAAATGTACCTTATTGGAGTTTATATATAGAGAATCATATTTAAAAAGCAGAGTTCATAGTGTAACTGTAAAATCTTTAGGTCACCCTTATTGGGAGCATTGTGTGTAATACCTGTCCCCAGTCTCCACACAAAAACATGTAAAGAGGTTAGAAAGGGTACAGACGCTGTTTCCTGGATAGCAAGATATTAGAAAGCCAAGTTACGTTGTTTACTGAGACATAAAAATCTCAGAAAGGATACAAACGGTTTCATCGGGATGATAGAAAGAATGAAGGAGGTTATTCACGAGATTTGGAAATGCTGGAGCAAGTTTGAAGTGAACAAATGAGATTTTCACATAACGTGAGTTTTGAATGACTAAATCGGGGAAATGCCCTCTTTCGAGTGAATCAACAACTTTAGTTAGAGTTTCAAAACCATTGGTGAATGATTAAGAAAAATTTGGATGAGAGTTTCTTCCACTCAATAGAGTTATTTAAATCGTGAACGACTTTCCATTAATAAAGCATAGAAGCTGATTTCACAGTGTTTTAAAAGATACACGAACAAACATACAAGGAGAGAATTTACCATTGAGAGAAAGTCAGTGCGGTTGCGTAACAATTTCGAATTTGGTTGACTTCAGACACAAAGATAGTTCATGAACACGTACAACTGAATAAGATTGAGTATGAAAAGTTCATGGATTAGTAAGGTGTGGCGTATTATTCAAGGTGAAACTCTGTAAATGGAACTGATGTCCTAAAATACCTGCAGACAGAAGTGATATCCTAATGAGTAGGAATTGAATCGTCACTTGGAGACGCAACACCTACATTCAAGATTTGACCACATTCAAATGATGTTATGTATATTTCATACACTCTTAACTCCACCCAAGAAATCCACCAAGAAGACTCTGTCCTTTTGTATTGTTAACCCTCTGTACTTCTCTGCAGCACGCCTTTGAAGATAAAATATGCTCAGACCAAAATTCAATTCAATAAAATATTCAAACAGCCCTATCTGACTTTTTATTTGATTATTGCAATAATCTTTGTGAGTTTGCAACAAACTGTGTAACATAAAACCAGTTCAACATCTATTTTCCCGGAATTTAACGCAGTGCACGTGGGAAACGTTATCCATCTGCTGAAAAATCACCTTCGGCTCTCTCTCCACACATGTCTCTTCACGTTTTAGATACTTGCAGTATGTTTGTTGATCAAGGAGTCATTATCCAGAAAAGGTCGTTTGTCAATCCACAAACACGGGTATTTTCCCATAAACTTGGCTTTGCTCAATATCACCTTCTATCCGTACCACTCAACACGACGACAAATTGAAGCTGCTCCATGTGAGGCTCAAACTTAAAACTTCGGCACAGCACAGCCCACTACACTGGAACAGAGATGCCGTGCACTGGTCACCTGCAGCACAGGAGCAACCCATTAATGCTTACCTGCACATTCCTGGTTGTACCTGAACGTTTGGGAAACCAGGTTTCTCTGATTCCATGGCTAGTACCGGGGATTATACGATCATCTTCACCAGTGGTTCTGACCCCGAGTGAGGAAAGTGGTGAGCTGCTCATTGCAAAGATGGGTAGATTGTTGAAATATACAATTTCAACATTTGCCTTCACTAACCAATAAGCATGTTATATTGCTTTTTATCTGTAGAAATCTTAAAATGTTCATCTTTAACAGACTCAATGACAGATATCCGTTGTGTCTCTGGCATCAAATTCCAAAGTGTAAACCCCCTCTGAATTCTTCCACTGCAGTCCGCTATTTGGGAAGTGTTCCTGTTGTGGGCAATGCACTTCCCCGTGTGTCACCTGCTGCTCCCAGCATGTGCTCTGGCACTGCACTCATCTTCCTTCCGACACTTGCTCACTGTGTTGCTGTGATCATACAGTGACTTGGTGTCATACGGCCCAGGAAAATGATACAGATCAAGGTTTTTGCATTGTTGAATTCAATTGTCAGTTTAGCCTTATTTAGGATTTTGAAATTGTCTGTCATGTACACAAGTGCATGTCAAAATATCTGAGCAAAAGAAAGGTGTTCCGAATAATGGCATTGAGCACTATGCACTCTCCTCCAGTCTGAAAGCAATTCCTCACAGGCAATTCAATAGACAATAGACAATAGGTGCAGGAGTAGGACATTCTGCCCTTCGATCCAGCACTACCATTCACTATGATCATGGCTGATCATCCTCAATCAGTATCCTGTTCCTGCATTATCTGCATAACCCTTTATTCCACTATCCTTAAGAGCTCTATCCAACTCTTTCTTGAAAGAACACCTCCTGCTGTCTCGGGTTCTTCATTCCATTGACTTCAAATCTTCACAGAATTCAACAGACGTTGTTATATAGTCATTTCTTCATTTTTGTTCAGACCACTGTGAGTAGAATGTCACAGTGGGAATGCGCTTGGCCCACAACCCAGAGGTCAGACCATAATCTTGGAACCGTACTGTGCTATTTATCATTTCGCCAACACCAGGGAGAAATATCTGCTGTTCTGCATAATTTACGCAATTCACCTATTCATAAGGTATCAAGCGTTCCAGCGTATGTGGCGAGGTGGCCAAGAGGTTAATGCTAATCAATTGCGTTCTTCACGCGTGGGTTCGAATCCCATTCTCAATGTTGTCATTTTTGGATGATCACAGCTGTCCTATTGAACTTAGAATTCCAATGGTCAGTTTATATGCATCGACGCTATGATAAAATCTCAAAGAATAATTTGAGCCTGTTGCTTAAATTTCATTAAAATGTAGATTGAATTGGGATAATGAAAAGGAACGCGATTTTCTTTTCCAAGTCAAGCTGCTGTGAACTTTCATTGTATGAAAGAGATCCAGGAAAATCTATTAATGAGAGATGCGAAGGGCATGTTTATGCAATGGGACTTTTCATGAGTGGTTTGTCAGATGAAATCTGGAGCAGGTTGAGTAGAAGTGATTCATCTTGGTGAGAAGAGCACAGAGAGACAGCACAAAATAATGGAGATATTTCAAAAGGTGCAGGGCGTGGGTGTAGGGGCACCGAGAACTGGCTGTAAATGCACAGTAGAGAATTGCCGATGTGCGTGCCGTGCATGGGCATGGACAGACTTACACATTGGTCTCGCCTTGGCCCTTGCTCCCGCCATTGATGGATGCTGGACATAAGGCACAGATAAACGCATGATATGGGAAGCAAGCTGCCTCTCGTTATGCACACACTGGATGCATCACATTGAACTATGAACAACTGGAGAAGTCAGCATATTAACTGTAGGGACTGAACCTATACTGTAGATCAATAACCGCAGATTCATGCAGCATAAACATGAAAACTGATTCAAATTGTCTTTATATGCACGTCATTAACAGACGTTTCGTTCTAATATCCGTGTGGCTGAAAGAAGAAGACACCACATTTCAAGATGGATGACAACGTTACCAATTTTGTTTTGAAATTGAGATCTATTTGATCATTTTACACAGTGAACAAGTTCAATTTAAATAACTCAAACCACATTCCCTCACTTGGAATAAACGTGTGATTTCATTCCAAACGTTGTCCTTGCTAAATAGCAGTTACTCAACACGAAAGATAGGATGTAATTTTTATTGAGCATGCATCAATTTGCACCATTATCTTACTTCGGGTTGACTGCAATATGCACATGCTAAATAAAGTTTAAGAAAGAATGTTTTTTGGAAATAATGATTCGGTAGTGACTAGAAATAAGATTAGATTCTCATGATGCAGTTAATCCACCAATAGCTCCAGTGGTGGACATTGTCAGTGGGCAATATTTCTATGATGGTATAGAGGTATGTGAGCTGCCAGGAATGGGAGCTCCCACTTTATCTGGAGCAGCGTCAGTTGACATGGACCAGGGAGCATTGTGACATCAGTCTGGGAGTTCCAACCACACCTGGAACAGCTTTTACTGACTTGGAGCAGCAGGGAGCATTGGGGCATCAGGTTGGGAGTTCCAACCACACCTGGAGAAGCTTCTATTGGCATGAAGCAGCAGGGAGCATTGGGACATCAGACTGTGAGATCTAAACTCATTTGGAGCAGCTTCAGTTGACATGAAGCAGGGAGCTTTGCGAGATCTGTGTGGGAGCTCCATTCTCACCTGGAGCAGCTTTTAATGACATGGAGCAGAAGGGAGCATTGGCACATCAGAGTGGTATATCTAACCTCAACTGGACCGTTTCTATTGACATGGAGCAGGATGCATTGAGACATTAGACTGGAGCTCCAAGTCACTAGAGGCAGCTTTTTATTGACATGCAGCAGCAGGAATCTTTGGGACATCAGAGTCGCAGATCTAACCTCAACTGGACCGCTTCTATTGGCAGGGAACAATGGGACATCAGACTGGAGCTCCAACCTCACTTGGAGCAGCTTCTTTTGACATGGAGCAGGGAGCTGTGGGACATCAGACTGGGAGATCCAACTTCAACTAGAGCAGCTTCTATTGACATGGGACAGCAAGGAACATTGGAACGTCAGTTTGCGAGCTCCAACCTCACCTGACACAGAATGAATTTAGATGGAAGAGGTGGGAGTATTGGGACATTAGGCTGGAGTAAAGGATATTCAACTATTTTAATCTGAAGTAAAATAGGTTCCAACACCTCAGATGTTAATTGATTTATGAAGAATCTGTCCCGGGAAAATATTTAATTCTTTAGATATTAAAGACAGGTCCTGCAAGTATTCAACTCAGGAAAACGCATTGGTACAGAGACAAATGGGAGTGATATTTCAGGTCTTTGACTTTTCTTTTCTGGCCGACTCTATACTAGATTACATCACCGGAAGGACATGTTCACTCATTTAATGTTATTCAGTTTCCTGCAAAGACGACTAGCTCATTAACATAATCTAAAGCTGAAAATTAATGGGAATATGCGATGTTGTGATTAGGCTGGAGTTTACCTCTAAGTATGGTGGAAACGCAGCAAAGTAAGTTGTAATTTCTTCGATCAACATGGACCTCATTGATTGGCTGATCAGATTGTAAATGGTAGTTTTTTTGAGGACAATTTGAAGTGAAATAATGATGGTAATTATCTTTATTCTTTGTTCACCTTGTGACTGTTACTGTTATTGTCATGTCCTTGTTTGCACCACATCTCTGCAACGTGTAAAATTTCAGCTGTTCATCTGACCAGTGATACAACCATTCGTTTAGCTGGCTACGAATCAGACGGTTGCAGATTCGACTTTTACTTGGTGCAAGCGTATTGTGGAGATTCATTTCACATCCAACCTAATCTTTTTTCTTATACTGAAGTGAATAATATTTGAAATTTTCATCTCCACGAACGAAAATTCTTTCACTGTCTTCGATCAGTTAAACATTACCAAGAACTATCGGAGTCAAAATCATACAGCACCAGGTTGTATCGAACAGGTGTATTTGGAAGCACTAGTGTTCCATGCACTGCTTCTTCATCAGGTAGTTAGCAACTGTTGGACTCTAATCTGGCTTTGTGTGATTTTGAAATTTGTGCACCCCAGTCCAGCACCACCATCCGAGTCATGTGTACCATCGACACCACGATAGGTCTTTTAATGTCTGGATGATCTTCCAAAAGATCGCACATATTGCACATACATCATGTTCATGCAGAAAGACAACCACCTGATGAAAGAGCGGCTCTCTGAAATCTAATGCTTTCAAGGAAACCTGCTGGACTATGCCCTGATGTTGTTTAATTTTTAACTTTGTCTACCCAGCTCAATCGCTGGCACTTCCATATCATAGATAACATCAGTCATGTCCCAGCGCTGTCAGAGAAGGCAATCCTGGAAAAGCCCCACACATTGCTCATAGATACGTTTCGTTTTCAGAAACCAACCCACTTAATCGCTGCAGCTTCTGTGTATGAAAAGCACAGAACAGAAATAGCTGAGACTCAGCTTTGACAGTTTTTTGAAACTCTTCATGAAGTGGAATCAGAGGAAAATGAAGGATAAACCTTCCGACTGTGCAGAGAGAGGGAAGGCACTTTGCCGTTCTTCAAGGACTGGGGTATTGATTTATCTGAGGCAATAAATAGATTTCTGGTAGAGCTGCTATCTGTGCGTCAGGAATAAGAAATCCTGATTTCCTGTATGGTATTAAAACCTAGGCCATTCAGTTAAAGCGCAGAATACTAACCACTAGACCACCAGGTATGAGAGCAGAAGCAGTTGCACCGTTTCTTCATAACACAATTTTTGGACTTCTGTCACTACAGATATGTTTCCCCTCAAAAATGATTGATTATCGAGTGTTTACAGCACAGAAATGGGTCCCATCATCTCACTTCCCAGCACTTGGTCTGTAACCTTGTAAACTCTGACGTTTCGCGTGTTCATCTCAATGCTAATTTCCCTTGAACGTTTTAACCTCGTAAGACACAATGAATGGGATTGAAATTTGAGATGGGAAAAATGTGTTCACAAACGGTCGGGGAACTGAGCCCCATTTTTACCCACAGACTGAAGCACGCAGGCACATTTCCCCAAGAGTGACACAGGCCTCGGGAGAAAACAAGCAGAAAGTCAGATTTCCCCCACTTGGCGGATACTGTCCCATTTCTTACTTCAACACCAGTGTCTGGTTACAGTAAAGAAAGGAAGCATTCAGCTCCTCCCGTCCCAGTGTTTCTTGCCCATTCTTTCCCCATCTCTCTCTAGTTTATACAGCCTCATCTTGTTCTTGCTGCCAAACTGGATCATTGCTCACGCCCGCTATTTCTTGTCCTGCCGAACAGTTTTCCTCAAGTTCTTGGAATGAAAAACAGGAATGGGCTATTTCAAGCGCTTTTCTGAGTTACAAGGCCCGTGTTATCACCACTGAGCCAGCACATTGGCAGCTCAGAGAGAAGGTCTCATACATTAGAAACTGCAATGAAACAGATGATTGAATCGCCTCAGAATTGTAAACCAACCAACAAGACCGGAATAGAGCCGAGGGGATCATGCACAGAAGGATGGGAGAATAGATGAGAATTCAATGCTTTCACTGTCATGGCTTGTTAAATGTTAACGTTTACATTAACGATCTCGGCCTGATTACACCTAATGTTCCTTCCTCGACAGCCTTCTGCTACAAGAACTTCCACAGATCCAGGACTGTTGGATAGAATAAATGCTTCCTCATCTCTGTTTTAATTGTGAGATCCGCATTCTAATACGAAATTAAAAATCACACAATGCCAGGTCATAGACAACAGGCTTAATTGGAAACATTACCTTTTGAAGACCTGGTCCTTCATCAGGTGGTTGTGGAGTATACAGTTGTAAGATACAGACTTTATAGAAAAAGTTTACAGTGTGATGCAACTGAAATTATACATTGACAAAATACCTTGATTGTTTGTTAAGTCTTCCATCTGTTAGAATGACTATGTTTGGTTCACTTCTTTCTTATGCAAATCGCAAAAAAAAAACTTTGAACGGCTACATTCTCAGGTGAATTTTACCAATTAGTGTCAGCCCAGATAATATGTTGATGGTGTCAGTCCCTGTGTGTTGTGTCCATGCCATAATGTTTAGACTGACGCTAATCTAAAAAAAAAACAAGCTGTAGCGAAGGATGCTTTGAGGCATGGTACATTGGTGAAAACGAACAGAGGCTACAGCAACACATGAATGGGCACTGCACATCAATCAACAGACAGGTGTGCCCCTTTCCAATTCGGGAACACTTCAGTGATCCAGGACATTCGACCTCACTCTCTCGCCACTTCATTCGATCTCTCTCTTCCCTCTATCCTCTTCTCTCTCTCTCTCGTCCCCTTTCTCTCTCCTTATCCCGCTCTTTCTCTAAGACTTGCCTTCTTTCTCTCTCGCCCCATCTCTCTCATCCCCCTCCCTCACACCTCACTCAGTCTCAATCTGTCTCGACTTTGTCTCTAATTATCTCCTCCTTGGTCTCTCTCTCTCCCTCCTTCATCCTATCTCTCCCTTGT